>NW_028289448.1:0-153318 GCF_059628265.1 Tinamus guttatus
AGCTGGGGGCAAGCGGGGGGCGGGGGCAGGTTGGGGGGAGATGGGGGGCAGGTTGGGGGGCAGGTTGGGGGGCAGGTTGGGGATTTGGGGTGGGTGATGGGGGGTGGAGCAGGGGGTTATGGGGAGATGGGGGGCAGGTTGGGGGGCAGGTTGGGGATTTGGGGTGGGTGATGGGGGTGGAGCAGGGGGTTATGGGGAGATGGGGGGCACCAGGGGGCAGGTTGGGGGGCAGGTTGGGGATTTGGGGTGGGTGATGGGGGTGGAGCAGGGGGTTATGGGGAGATGGGGGGCACCAGGGGGCAGGTTGGGGGGCAGGTTGGGGATTTGGGGTGGGTGATGGGGGTGGAGCAGGGGGTTATGGGGAGATGGGGGGCAGGTTGGGGGGCAGGTTGGGGATTTGGGGTGGGTGATGGGGATGGAGCAGGGGGTTATGGGGAGATGGGGGGCAGGTTGGGGGGCAGGTTGGGGGTTTGGGGTGGGTGATGGGGATGGAGCAGGGGGTTATGGGGAGATGGGGGGCAGGTTGGGGGGCAGGTTGGGGATTTGGGGTGGGTGATGGGGATGGAGCAGGGGGTTATGGGGAGATGGGGGGCAGGTTGGGGGGGCAGGTTGGGATTTGGGGTGGGTGATGGGGATGGAGCAGGGGGGTTATGGGGAGATGGGGGGCAGGTTGGGGGGCAGGTTGGGGATTTGGGGTGGGTGATGGGGGTGGAGCAGGGGGGTTATGGGGAGATGGGGGGCAGGTTGGGGGGCAGGTTGGGGATTTGGGGTGGGTGATGGGGATGGAGCAGGGGGGTTATGGGGAGATGGGGGGTGTCATGGCCGGTGTCCCCCCCCCCGTGTCCCCCCCCAGCTTTGCCAATGGCTCCCGGACCCCCCCGGACTCCTTCCAGCAGCTCCACGTGGACAACGGTGAGGGGGGGGACAGGGGACATGGGGGGGACAGGGGACACGGAGGGGGGGTCCCCAAGGAGACAGGGGACACGGAGGGGGACAGGGGACACGGAGGGGGGTCCCCAAGGGGACAGGGGACACGGCAGGGGGGGGACATGGGACATGGGGGGGGGGGTCCCCAAGGGGACAGGGGACATGAGGGTGGGTCAGGGGACACGGCGGGGGGGGACATGGGGACATGGGGAGGGACAGGGACACTGGGGGGGAGACAGGGGACATGGGGGGGGGGACCGGGGACATGGAAGAGGGCAGGGGACATGGGGGGGGGGGGGTCCCCAAGGGGAATGGGGACACGGGGGGGGGGTCCCCAAGGGGAATGGGGACAGGGGACATGGGGACATGGGGACATGGGGGGGGTCTCCCCGTGCCCCCCCCGCAGCTCCCCCCTCCCTTGCAGGGAACGTCACGGACATCAACGATAACAGGTAGGGGGGGCGCGGGGGGGGGCGCGGGGGGGGCGCGGGGCGGGGCGGGGGGGGGCAGCCCCCGTGCTGGGGGGGGGGCTGCCCCTCGTGACCCCCCCCCCCCCAGGAGCGACCTGTCCTGCGCATGCGGAGCCGAGGAGCAGCCCGCAGCCCCTCCCCCTGCGCCGGGAGACCGCGGCCACATAATGGGCCCCAGGTACCGGGACCCCCCCGGGAACCACCGGGACCCTCGGGAACCCCGAGACCCCCGGGACCCCCCCGGGATCCCCCCAGGTACCGGGACCCCCCCCGGGAACCACCGGGACCCCCCCCGGAACCCCTGGGACCCCCGGGAACCCCGAGACCCCCCGGGAAACCCCCGGGAACACCCGGGAAACCCCTGGACCCCCGGGAACCCCCCGGGAGCCCCCCGGGAACCCCCCAGGTACCGGGACCCCCCCCGGGACCCCCCCGGGAAACCCCCGGGAACCCCGAGACCCCCCAGGACCCCCCCGGGAACCCCCGAACCCCCCGGGAACCCCGAGACCCCCAGGACCCCCCCGGGACCCCCCGAACCCTCCCGGACCCCCCCCAGGTACCCGGGAATCCCCCGGGACCCCCCCCGGGAACCTCCGGGAACCCCCGAACCCCCGGGAACCCCCCGGGAGCCCCCCGGGAACGCCCCAGGTACCGGGACCCCCCCGGGACCACCCGGGACCCCCCCCCAGGTACCCGGGACCCCCCCGGACTCCCCCGGGAACCCCGAGACCCCCCGGGAACTCCCCGGGACCACCCGGGACCCCCCTTGGACCAGCCGGACCCACCCGGGACCCCCCGGGAACCTCGGGACCCTCCGGGACCCCCCCCAGGGACCCCCCCGGACCCACCCGGGACACCCGGCACTCCCTGGACCCCACGGGATCCCCCGGGACCCCCCCCGGAACCCCTGGGACCCCTCGGGACCCCCCCATCCCCCCCAGGCTCCACCCACGGCCCCCCGGGGGTTTCCCAGGACCCCCCCATGTCTCTTGGGACCCCCCCGGACCCCTTGGGGATCCCCCCGATCCCACGGGAACCCCCATCCCGTGGATTCCCGGCATTCCCTGCCCCCCCCCGATCCCACGGGAACCCCCATCCCGTGGATTCCCGGCATTCCCTGCCCCCCCCCCGATCCCACGGGAACCCCCATCCCGTGGATTCCCGGCATTCCCTGACCCCCCCCCGATCCCACGGGAACCCCCATCCCGTGGATTCCCGGCATTCCCTGCCCCCCCCCGCCGATCCCACGGGAACCCCCATCCCGTGGATTCCCGGCATTCCCTGACCCCCCCCCCAATCCCACGGGAACCCCCATCCCGTGGATTCCCGGCATTCCCTGCCCCCCCCGATCCCACGGGAACCCCCATCCCGTGGATTCCCGGCATTCCCTGCCCCCCCCCCGATCCCACGGGAACCCCCATCCCGTGGATTCCCGGCATTCCCTGCCCCCCCCCCGATCCCACGGGAACCCCCATCCCGTGGATTCCCGGCATTCCCTGCCCCCCCCCCGATCCCACGGGAACCCCCATCCCGTGGATTCCCGGCATTCCCTGCCCCCCCCCCCGATCCCACGGGAACCCCCATCCCGTGGATTCCCGGCATTCCCTGCCCCCCCCCCGATCCCACGGGAACCCCCATCCCGGGAAGCCCCCCCCCGCGGGGGGGTCCGCGCCCCCAGCCCTGTCTCCCCCCGCAGGTCCCGCCGGCCCCGCCCGCATGTCCCGGTGCCGCCCCGCGTGTCCCGTGTGCTCGCCGCCGCGCCCGCCCCCACGGGGGAACCCGCCCCTGCCCCACGGCGGGACCCCCCACAGCGACCTGCCCCACGGGGGAACCCGCCCCCTGCCCCACGGGGGACCCCCCCCACAGCGACCTGCCCCACGCTCCGGGCACCCGCCCCCTGCCCCACGGCGGGGATCTGCCCCTCGCGACCTGCCCCACAGCGGGGACCCCCCACAGCGACCTGCCCCACGGGGGACCCCCCCACAGCGACCTGCCCCACGGGGGACCCGCCCCTGCCCCACGGCGGGACCCCCCCACAGCGACCTGCCCCACGGGGGACCCGCCCCCTGCCCCACGGGGGACCCCCCCACAGCGACCTGCCCCACGCTCCGGGCACCCGCCCCGCGTCCCAGCGAACAGCCCCACGTCGCGGGGACCTTCCCCCCCACAAGCGACCCGCCCCACGGCGGGGACCCGCCCACGTCCCGGTGCCCCACGGCGGGGACCTGCCCCTCGCGACCCGCCCCACGGCGGGACCCCCCCACAGCGACCTGCCCCACGGGGGGACCCGCCCCTGCCCCACGGCGGGGACCTCCCCACAGAGACCCGCCCCACGGCCGGGACCTGCCCCACGTCCCGCCGTCCCCCCCCCCCCCCCCCCCATCCCGGGGTCCTGCCCCACGGCGGGGGTCACGGGGGGGGGCGCCGCCCCCGCCCCCCCCGAGGTGCCTTAAGCCGAACGCAGCGGAATGTCCGACCCCCCCCCCGCGTGGGGCAGCGGCGCTTGGGGGGGGCAGCTCCCTCCCCCGCCCCCCCGCGCGTGGGGCAGCCCCGCCCCCCCGTCCCCCCCGCGTGGGGCAGCCCCCCCCGCCCCCCCGCGCTGCATGTCCCGCCTCCGCCGCGGAGCCGCCAATAAAGGAAAGCGACGCTGCGGCCGCCTCCGTGGGGACCGGGGACACGGAGGGACACGGGGGGGACACGGGGGGGACACGGGGACCCGGAGGGGACCGGGGGGGTCTCGGGGACCCGTCTGGACCGGGGGGTGTCACGAGGATCCGGGGGGCGTCACGGGGACCCAGGGGGACACATGGGGACCCGGAGGGGACCGGGGGGGGGTCACAGGGACCCGGGGGGGGGGGCCCGGGCGGCCGCATCCTGCCCCCCTCCCCGCCTCCCCCGCTCCCCTATAGGGGCAGCCTATAGGGAGGCAGAGCAGCCCCATAGGGGGACAGAGCAGCCCCATAGCGCGGGCAGGACGCGGCCGCTATAGGGAGCTCGGGGTTTCCCTATGGGGCTCGCAGCCCTATGGGACCCTATAGGCACCACGCAGCCCCCCATAGGGAGCACAGCGCCTCGCGGGGGGGGCACGCGTGCCCTATAGCCCCTATAGCTGCGGTGCCCCCCGCGGAGGGCTATAGATCCATACGGCCCCCCGCAGCAGGCGCCGCACACACCCTATAGGCTCTATAGGGTCCCCCTATAGGGACACGTGCCCCAGAGGAGCCGGGGGTGCCCAACCCCCTCCGCGCCGCGCTCGCCTATGCGGCGCTATAAGGCGCCTATAGCGTGCGGAGCGCAGCGCGCCTGCGCGTGGCGCCGTGACGCGCGGCGGTGCGGGCGGAAGCGCAGCGGAAGCGGGGCGGGTGCGGGCGGAAGCGAAGCGGAAGCCGGGCGGGTGCGGGCGGAAGCCGGGCGGGTGCGGGCGGAAGCGGCGCGGAAGCGGCGCGGGCGCGGGCGGAAGCGCGGCGGCAGCTCGGCGCGGCGGGCCGGAAGCGGCGCGGCGGCATGGCGGCGGCGGGCCCGGCGGCGCCGCGCGGCCGCACCAAGCGGAAGCAGAAGCGGTTCGTGCCGCAGCGCGTGCGCGCGCCCCGCGCCGCCGACCCCCTGCTGGCCGTGCTGGCCTGGGGCGTGGGCCACCAGGTGAGGGCGGGGCCGGAGCGGGGCCTGCGGGGGGACCGGGAGAGCCCGCGGGCTGCGGGGGCCTCAGGGCGGCTCCTGTGGGGCCTCCATCCCCCATAGGGACCTTAGCCCCGCTTCTATGGGGCCTCCATCCCCTATAGGGACCTTAGCGCCGCTCCTATGGGGCCTCCATCCCCTATAGGGGCCTCAGCACCGCTCCTATGGGGCCTCCATCCCCCATAGGGACCTTAGCCCCGCTCCTATGGGGCCTCCATCCCCTATAGGGGTCTCAGCGCTGCTCCTATGGGGCCGGCGTGCCCTATAGGGACCTTAGCGCCGCTCCTGTGGGGCCTCCATCCCCTATAGGGGTCTTAGCGCTGATCCTATGGGGCCTCCATCCTCTATAGGGACCTCAGCCCCGCTGCTATGGGGCCATGGTGCCCTATAGGGGCCTCAGCGCCGCTCCTGGGGGGCCTCCATCCCCTATAGGGACCTTAGTCCCGCTCCTATGGGGCCGTGGTGCCCTATAGGGGCCTCAGCGCCTCTCCTATGGGGCCTCCATGTCCTATAGGGGCCTTAGCCCCCCGCACTGGGAGCACCATGCCCTATAGGGGCCTTAGCCTTGGTCCTATGGGGCTGCCATGCCCTATAGGGGACTTAGCGCGGGTCCTATGGGGCCTCCATCTCCTATAAAGGCTTTAGCGCCGCTCCTGTGGGGCCGCCGTGCCCCACGGTGACCCTCGGCCCCCTCCCTTGAACACCCGTCCCCTATGGGGGCCTTAGACCACTTGCTGTGGGGACCCTGTCCCCTACAGGGACCCCAGATCCGCCCCCATGGAGCCTCCCCCCCTATAGGGCTCTCTCCTCCCCTCCTATGGGGCCTCCATCCCCTATAGGACCCCCAGCCCCCCTCCATGGGGCCTCCATCCCCTATAGGGCCCCCAGATCCCCTCCCATGGGGCCTCCATCCCCTATAGGGCCCCCAGCCCCCCTCCATGGGGCCTCTATCCCCTATAGGGCCCCCAGATCCCCTCCCATGGGGCCTCCATCCCCTATAGGGCCCCCAGACCCCCCCCCATGGGGCCTCTATCCCCTATAGGGCCCCCAGACCCCCTCTCATGGGGCCTCTCCCCCTATAGGGCCCCCAGCCCCCCTCCCATGGGGCCTCCATCCCCTATAGGACCCCCAGCCCCCCTCCCATGGGGCTCCCGTCCCCTGTGGGGGTCTCGGCCCCCCTCGGCCCCCCGTCCCCTATAGGGCCCCTCCTATGGACACCCCGTCCCTATAGGGGCCTTAGACCCCCTCGCAGGGCCCCCCCCAGCCAAGGGGGTGACAGCTCAGGGGACGACCCCCCGCCCCGCCCCCAGGCCTTGGTGACATGGGAGGGGTTGGTGACGGTGACATGGGGGTGGTGACGGTGACATGGGGGTGGTGATGGTGACACAGGAGGGGTTGGTGACGGTGACACGGGGGGTGGTGACGGTGACATGGGGGTGGTGATGGTGACACCGGGGGATGGTGATGGTGACACGGGGGGTGGTGACGGTGACACAGGAGGGGTTGGTGATGGTGACACCGGGGGGAGGTTGGTGACGGTGACACGGGAGGGGTTGGTGACGGTGACATGGGGGGTGGTGACAGTGACACGGGGGTGGTGACGGTGACACGGGGGGTTGGTGATGGTGACACCGGGGGGGGGTTGGTGACGGTGACACCGGGAGGGGTTGGTGACGGTTACACCGCGGGTGTTGGTGACAGTGACATGGGGGTTGGTGACGGTGACATGGGGCAGGGGTTGGTGACGGTGCCATTGGGGGGTGGTGGCGGTGACACGGGGCTGGTGACGGTGACACAGGTGTTGGTGACGGTGCCGCGGGGGTGGTGACGGTGACACGGGGGTGGTGACAGTGACACAGGTGTTGGTGACGGTGACACGGGGGTGGTGACAGTGACACCAGGGGTTGGTGACAGTGACACAGGTGTTGGTGACGGTGACACGGGGGTGGTGACAGTGACACGGGGGTGGTGACAGCGCCGTCCCCGTCCCCCCAGATCGCGGAGCTCAGCCAGGTCCCCCTCCCCGTGATGCTGCTGCCCGACGACTTCAAGGCCAGCTCCAAGATCAAGGTCAACAACCACCTGTTCAACCGGTGAGCGGGGACACGGGGGACACGAGGGGACACGGGGGGACACGGGGACCCCCTGACGTCGTCCCGTCCCGTCCCCGTCCCCGCAGCGAGAACCTGCCCGGTCACTTCAAGTTCAAGGAGTACTGTCCCCAGGTGTTCCGCAACCTGCGCGAGCGCTTCGCCGTGGACGACCACGACTACCAGGTGGCCCCGCGGGTGTCCCCGCGTGTCCCCGTGTCCCCCCGTGTGTCCCTGCGTGTCCCTCGCTCATCCCTGCACATCGCCGCGTGTCCCCTGTGTGTCCCCGTGTGTCCCCGTGTGTGTCCCCGCGTGTCCCTCGCTCATCCCTGCACATCGCCGCGTGTCCCCGTGTGTCCCCGTGTGTCCCCGTGTGTGTCCCTGTGTGTCCCCGTGTGTGTCCCCGCGTGTCCCTCGCTCATCCCTGCACGTCGCCGCGTGTCCCCTGTGTGTCCCCGTGTGTCCCCATGTGTCCCTCGCTCAGCCCTGCACGTCGCCGCGTGTCCCCCGTGTGTCCCCACGTGTCCCCGTGTGTGTCCCCGTGTGTCCCCGTGTGTGTCCCCATGTGTCCCTCGCTCATCCCTGCACGTCGTCGCGTGTCCCCACGTGGCTCCTGTGTGTCCCCGTGTGTGTCCCTGTGTGTGTCCCCGCATGTCCCCATGTGTCCCTGTGCACCTCACTGTGTCCCCCGTGTGTCCCCATGTGTCCCTCGCTCATCCCTGCACGTTGTCGCGTGTCCCCACGTGTCCCCTGTGTGTCCCCCGTGTGTCCCCATGTGTCTGCGCATGGCCCCGTGTGTCCCCCGTGTGTCCCCTGTGTGTCCTCGTGTGTCCCTGTGTGTCCCCATGCACCTCACTGCGTCCCCTGTGTGTCCCCGTGTGTGTCCCCACATGTCCCCTGTGTGTCCCCGCGTGTCCCCACATGTCCCCACGTGTCCCTGTGTGTGTCCCTGTGCACCTCACTGTTTCCCCATGTGTCCCCGTGTGTCCCCATGTGTCCCTCGCTCAGCCCTGCACGTCCCCATGTGTCTCCTGCGTGTCCCCATGTGGCCCCATGTGTCCCCATGCACCTCACTGTATCCCCTGCGTGTCCCTGCGTGGCCCATGTGTCCCCACATGTCTCCGCATGTCCCCGCGTGTCCCGTGTGTCCCCACGTGTCCCTGTGTGTCCCTGCGTGTGCCCCCATGTGTCCCCGTGTGCCCCCTGCATGTCCCCACACATCCCTGTGTGTCCCCCACGTGCCCCCACATGTCCCCTGCGTGCCCCCGTGTGTCCCTGTGTGTCCCCATGCACCTCGCTGTGTCCTCACGCGTCCCCCGCATGTCCCTGTGTCCCCATGTGTCCCCACGCAGCTCTGTGTGTCCCCATGTCTCCAGTGTATCCCCGCGTGTCCCCATGTGCCCTGCGCGCCTCTCCGTGTCCCCCATGTCCCCACGTGTCCCCACGCATCGCCCGCATGTCCCCGCATGTCCCTGCGTGTCCCCATGTGTCCCCCACATGGCCTCGTGTGTCCCTGCATGTCCCCGTGCGTCCCCGCGCGCCTCTCCATGTCCCCCGCATGTCCCCGCATGTCCCCATGTGTCCCGTACATGGCCCTGCGTGTCCCCACACACCTCACTGTGTCCCCCGTGTGTCCTCACGTGTCCCCGCGCGTCCCTGCGTGTCCCCACGCATCCCAGCCTGTCCCCACACGCCTCACCGTGTCCCCATGTCCCCACGCATCCCTGTGCGCCTCACTGTGTCCCTGCGTGTCCCCACCTGTCCCCATGCGCCCCCCCATGTCCCCGCGTGTCCCCCATGCGCAGGTGTCCCCACACGCCTCACTGTGTCCCTGCGTCCCCGCGTGTCCCCTGTGCCTCACCGTGTCCCCACCTGTCCCCGCGTGTCCCCGCGCGCCTCACCACGTCCCCGCGCGCAGGTGTCCGCACACGCCTCACTGTGTCCCCATGTCCCCACACGTCCCTGTGCGCCTCACCGTGTCCCCGGCGTGCAAGTGTCCCCACACACCTCACTGTGTCCCCCGTGTGTCTCCACGCATCCCTGCGTGCCTCAGTGTGTCCCCATGCGTCCCCGCATGTCCCCCACATGTCCCCGCACACCTCACGGAGTCCATGTGTCCCCGTGTCCCCGCGTGTCCCCCGCACCTCACCGTGTCCCTGTGCCTCACCGTGTCCCCACGTCCCCGCATGTCCCCTGCGCCTCACGGCGTCCCCGCCGCAGGTGTCTCCACACGCCTCACCGCGTCCCTGTGTCCCCGCTCCTCCCGGTGTCCCCGTGTCCCCCCACACGTCACGGTGTCCCCGCGTCCCCGCAGGTGTCCCTGACGCGCAGCCCCCCGCACGCCGAGGGCAGCGAGCGGCGCCTGCTGCTGTCGTTCGACCGCACGTTGGTGGTGAAGGAGCTGTCGAGCGAGGAGGTGGCCGACGTGCACGGGCTGCTGTGCCACTACCACCAGGTGGGACACGAGGGGACACGGGGACACGGGGGACATGGGGGACACGGGGACACGTTGGTGGTGAAGGAGCTGTCGAGCGAGGAGGTGGCCGACGTGCACGGGCTGCTGTGCCACTACCACCAGGTGGGACACGAGGGGACACGGGGACACGGGGGACATGGGGGACACGGGGACACGTTGGTGGTGAAGGAGCTGTCGAGCGAGGAGGTGGCCGACGTGCACGGGCTGCTGTGCCACTACCACCAGGTGGGACATGAGGGGACACGGGGACACGGGGACATGAGGGGACACGGGGGACACGGGGACACGGGGACACGGGGGACACGGGGGGACACGGGGACACGGGGACATGGGGGACACGGGGACACGGGGGACACGGGGACACGGGGACACGGGGGACACGGGGACACGGGGGACACGGGGACACGTTGGTGGTGAAGGAGCTGTCGAGCGAGGAGGTGGCCGACGTGCACGGGCTGCTGTGCCACTACCACCAGGTGGGACATGAGGGGACACGGGGACACGTGGGAGAACACGGGGGGACACATGGGGACACTGAGCGCCCTGTGTCCCCCAGTACGGGATGCAGTGCCACAGCAGCTGCAGGGACACACCGTGACACTGAGCCCCATGTCCCCGTGTCCCCAGTACGTCGTGCAGTGCCACGGCTGTCATGGGGACACACGGTGACACTGAACCCCGTGTCCCCATGTCCCCAGTGCGTGGTGCAGTGCCACAGCTGTCATGGGGACACATGGTGACACTGAGCCCCGTGTCCCCACAGTACGTGGTGCAGTGTCACGGCTCCACACTCAGTGTCCTCGTGTCCCCATGTCCCCAGTACATGGTGCAGTGTCACGGCTCCACGCTCAGTGTCCCCATGTCCCCATGTCCCCAGTACGTGGTGCAGTGTCACGGCTCCACGCTGTGGTGACACAAGGTGACACTGGTCCCCATGTCCCCATGTCCCCAGTACGTGGTGCAGTGTCACCATGTCCCCGTGTCCCCATGTCCCCAGTACGTGGTGCAGTGCCACGGCTCCACGCTCAGTGTCCCCATGTCCCCGTGTCCCCAGTACATGGTGCAGTGCCACGGCTCCACGCTGTGGTGACACAAGGTGACACTGGTCCCCGTGTCCCCATGTCCCCAGTACGTGGTGCAGTGTCACCATGTCCCCGTGTCCCCATGTCCCCAGTACGTGGTGCAGTGCCACGGCTCCACGCTCAGTGTCCCCATGTCCCCAGTACGTGGTGCAGTGTCACCATGTCCCCGTGTCCCCGTGTCCCCATGTCCCCCCAGTACGTGGTGCAGTGTCACGGCTCCACGCTCAGTGTCCCCGTGTCCCCATGTCCCCATGTCCCCACAGTACGTGGTGCAGTGCCACGGCTCCACGCTCAGTGTCCCCATGTCCCCATGTCCCCACAGTACGTGGTGCAGTGTCACGGCTCCACGCTCAGTGTCCCCGTGTCCCCATGTCCCCGTGTCCCCACAGTACGTGGTGCAGTGTCACGGCTCCACGCTCAGTGTCCCCATGTCCCCATGTCCCCAGTACGTGGTGCAGTGTCACCATGTCCCCGTGTCCCCATGTCCCCAGTACGTGGTGCAGTGTCACGGCTCCACGCTCAGTGTCCCCGTGTCCCCATGTCCCCACAGTACGTGGTGCAGTGTTACCATGTCCCCATGTCCCCACAGTACGTGGTGCAGTGTCACGGCTCCACGCTCAGTGTCCCCGTGTCCCCATGTCCCCATGTCCCCAGTACGTGGTGCAGTGTCACCATGTCCCCGTGTCCCCGTGTCCCCATGCCCCCAGTACGTGGTGCAGTGTCACGGCTCCACGCTCAGTGTCCCCATGTCCCCATGTCCCCAGTACGTGGTGCAGTGTCACCATGTCCCCGTGTCCCCATGTCCCCAGTACGTGGTGCAGTGTCACGGCTCCACGCTCAGTGTCCCCATGTCCCCATGTCCCCAGTACGTGGTGCAGTGTCACGGCTCCACACTCAGTGTCCCCGTGTCCCTGTGTCCCCATGTCCCCAGTACGTGGTGCAGTGCCACGGCTCCACGCTCAGTGTCCCCATGTCCCCATGTCCCCAGTACGTGGTGCAGTGTCACCATGTCCCCATGTCCCCATGTCCCCAGTACGTGGTGCAGTGTCACGGCTCCACGCTCAGTGTCCTCGTGTCCCCATGTCCCCAGTACGTGGTGCAGTGTCACGGCTCCACGCTCAGTGTCCCCATGTCCCCAGTACGTGGTGCAGTGTCCCCATGTCCCCATGTCCCCATGTCCCCAGTACGTGGTGCAGTGTCACGGCTCCACGCTCCTGCCCCAGCTCCTCGGCATGTACCGCGCCAGCGTGGACAGCGAGGACACCTACGTCCTCGTCATGCGCAACGTGTTCGGCCACCGCCTGCCCGTGCACAGGAAGTACGACCTGAAGGTAACGGGGGCACCGGGGGACGGGGACGGGGACACGGAGAGGGACGGGGACAGCGGGGGGACGGGGACACCAGGGGGACGGGGACAGCGGGGGGGACAGGGACACCGGGGGGACGGGGACACGGGGGGGACGGGGACACTGGGGGGATGGGGACACCGGGGGGACGGGGACACTGGGAGGACGGGGGGACGGAGAGGGATGGGGCCACCAAGGGGATGGGGACACGTTGGGGACGGGGACACTAGAGGGGACGGGGACACTGGAGGGATGGGGACAGCAGGGGGATGGGGACACCGGGGGGATGGGGACACCAGGGGGACAGGGACACTAGGGGGACGGGGACACTAGGGGGGATGGGGACAGCGGGGGGGATGGGGACACCGGGGGGACAGGGACACTAGGGGGATGGGGACACTAGGGGGGATGGGGACAGCGGGGGAATGGGGACAGCGGGGGGACAGGGACACTAGGGGGACGGGGACACTAGGGGGGACAGGACACCGGGGGGATGGGGACACTCGGAGGGACGGGGACATGGGGTGGGATGGGGACACGGGGGGGATGGGGATACTGATGGGGATAGGGACACTGGAGGGATGGTGACACCAGGGGGGACAGGGACAGCAGTGGGGACGGGGACACCGGGGGGACGGGGACACTAGGGGCGATGGGGACACCGGGGGGGACGGGGAGAATAGGGGGGACAGGGACACCTCAGGGTGATGGGGCCCCCGGTGACACCTGGGAGGGGACGGGGAGCCCGGTGACACCTGGGAGTGACGGGGCACCCAGTGTCACCTCGAGGGGATGGGGCGCCCAGGGCCACTCGGGGGTGACGGGGTGCCCAGGGCCACCTGGGGGGACAGGGCACCTGGTGACACCTGGGGGTGATGGGGACACCCCGGGTGACACCTGGGGGTGACGGGGCATCCGGTGTCACCACAGGGTGACAGGGCACCTGGTGACACCTGGGGGTGATGGGGACACCCCCGGTGACACCTGGGGGTGACGGGGCATCCGGTGTCACCGCAGGGTGACAGGGACGCTCGGGGCCGGGACCCCCAAAGCGGCTCCTGTCCCTGGGGACCCGGACGGCCCCGTTGTCCCCTCCCGTGTCCCCTCTGCTCCCCCCGGCCTAACGCAGCCTCTGGTCCCCCCAGGGGTCCCTGGTGTCCCGAGAAGCCAGTGACAAGGAGAAGGTACCGGCGTGGGGGACACGCGGGTGCCACCGTCCTCGTCCCCGGCTGATCCCTGCGCGCAGGGACCGAGGTGCCACCGCGCCGGTCCCCAGGGCGTCCCCAAGACGCGCAGGGCCCCGTGGGGGTGGGGGGGAGCCCCAAGGACCCCCTGGGTGGCTTGGCGTGGGGAGGGGACGTCCCACGCGGCCGTGTCACCGCAGGGCAAGGAGCTGCCCACGCTGAAGGACGTGGACTTCCTCAACAAGGGCGAGAAGCTCTACGTGGCCGAGGACGACAAGAGGGACTTCATGGAGAAGCTCAAGAGGGACGTGGAGGTGGGCGGGGACACGGGGCAGGGCTGGGGACACGGGGCAGGGCTGGGGACACCGGGCAGAGCTGGGCACCACGGGTGGGCTCCCCTCCCCAGAATGGTCCGTGGCCACCTCCTTTGGCCAACCCATAACCAATCCATGGCCACTTGCTTTGGCCAACCCATGAGCACCTCCTTTGGCCAACCTATGGCCACCTCTTTTGGCCAACCCCTTTGGTCAACCCTTGGCCAACCCATGGCCACCTCCTTTGACCAACCCTTGACCTAGCCCATGGGAACCTTCTTTGGCCACCCCCTTTGGTCAACCCTTGGCCAACCCATGAGCACCTCCTTTGGCCAACCTATGGCCACCTCCTTTGGCCACCTCCTTTGGCCAACCTGTGGCCAACCCATGGGACCTCCTTTGGCCAACCCATAGCTAGCCCATGGGAGCCTTCTTTGGCCACCCCCTTTGGCCAACCTTTGGCCAACCCTTGGCCAACCCATAGTCACCTCCTTTGGCCAACCCATACCTAGTGCATGGGAACCTTCTTTGGCCACCCCCTTTGGTCAACCCTTGGCCAACCCATGGGCACCTCCTTTGGTCAACTCATAGCTAGCCCATGGGAACCTTCTTTGGCCACCCCCTTTGGTCAACCCATGGCCACCTCCTTTGGCCAACCCATAGCTAGCCCATGGGAGTCTTCTTTGGCCACCCCCTTTGGCCAACCCTTGGCCAACCCATGGGCACCTCCTTTGGCCAACCCATAGCTAGCCCATGGGAACCTTCTTTGGCCACCCACTTTGGCCAACCCTTGGCCAACCCATGGCCACCTCCTTTGGCCAACCCATAGCTAGCCCATGTAACCTTCTTTGGCCACCCCCTTTGGTCAACCCATGGCCACCTCCTTTGGCCAACTCATACCTAGCCCATGGGCACCTCCTTTGGCCAACCCATGGGACCTCCTTTGACCAACCTTTGGAAGCTCCTTTGGCCAACCCTTGGAAGCTCCTTTGGCCAACCCTTGGCCAACCCATGGGACCTCCTTTGGCCAACCCATGGGACCTCCTTTGCCCAACCCATGGCCGCCTCCTTTGGCCAACGCGTGGCCGCGTCCCGCGGCGCCCGCAGTTCCTGGTGCAGCTGAAGATCATGGACTACAGCCTGCTGCTGGGCATCCACGACGTGGCGCGCGCCGAGCAGGACGAGGACGAGGAGCTGGAGGACGAGGAGGGCGACGAGGGGCCGGGCGCCGTCGCGGGCTCCTACGGCACCTCCCCGGAGGGCATCGGCGGCTACCTGAGCGCCCAGCGCCCGCTCGGCCCCGGCGACTTCGACCCCTACGTGGACGTGTACGGCGTGCGGGGCGCCGAGGGTGAGCGGGGGCCGCGGGGGCCGCGGGGGACACGGGGGACGCCGCGGGGCTCACCCCCCGTGTCCCCGGCCCCAAGGCGGCCCCCGCAGGGAGGTCTATTTCATGGGCCTCATCGACATCCTCACGCAGTACGACGCGCGCAAGAAGGCCGCGCACGCCGCCAAGACCGTCAAGCACGGGGTGAGCGGGGGGTTGTGCCCCCCGGGGGGGGGTATTTGCCCCCTGGGGGGATGTTTTTGCCCCAAGGGGGGTGTTTTACCCCTCTGAGGGTCTTGTTGCCCCTGAGGGGGTGTTGTTGCCCCGGGGGGGGGTGTTGCCCCAAATGGAGGGGTGTTGTCCCGGGGGGGTGTTGTTGACTCCTGGGGGTCTTGTTGCCCCCTGGGGTTGTTGTTGCCCTGGGGGGTTATTGTTGCCCCTGTAGGGGTATTGTTGCCCTGCGGGGGTGTTGTTGCCTCCCTGGGGGTGTTGCTACCCCGGGGGGGTGTTGCTGCAGTTTGGGGGAGCGTTGTCCTGGGGTAGAGGGTGTGTGGTTGCCCCCCAGGGGTGTCATTGCCCTAGGGGGGTGTTGTTGCCCCGGGGGTGTCATTGTCCCCCTGGGGATGTTGTTGCCCTTGGAGGGGTGTCATTGCCCCAGGATGGTGTTGTTGCCCCCCCGGGGGTGTTACTGCCCCCCCGGGGGTGTCGTTGCCCCCGTCGCCGCTGACCGTCCCGCAGGCGGGCGCCGAGATCTCCACGGTGCACCCGGAGCAGTACGCCAAGCGCTTCCTGGACTTCGTCACCAACATCTTCGCGTAGGGGGGACGGCGATGGCGGTGACACCCCCGGCGATGGCGGTGACACCCCCCCGACGATGACACCCCCGGCGATGACACCCCCATCACGGAGCCCCCCCCGTCACAGAGCCCCCCCGTGACCGCCCCCCCCCGTCACGGACCCCCCCGGGGGTTTTGCCCCTCAAGTGCCTTATTGTCCCCTGGGGGGTTTGGGGTTCGGGGGGGTCCTGCTCTATGCAATAATTTGGGGGGGTTCCCTCCCCCCCCCAAACGGGAGGTCCATGGGGCCCCCCTGCCCCGGCCACGTTGCCCCTGCCCCCCCCCCCCCGCTGGGGGGGGGTAATTTAAACACTAATTACCTCCTGGGGGTAATTTAAACACTAATTGCCCCAGGTTGGGGGGACCCCCTTCCTTGGGGGGGGTTAGGGGCTCCCCATTGTCCCCCCCCCGTTGTGTCCCCTGGGGTGTCCCTGGGGGGGGGAATAGACCCCCCCCCGTCCCTGTTATGGGTCTGGCTTGGGGGGGGGGCACCCCCACATCCCCCCCCCATCCCGTTCCGGTGTGGGGGGGTCCCTGCCCCCTCCCCATTGCACATGGGACCACGGGGGGGGGCAGCCCCCGTTACCCCCCCCCCCTTCATTCCGGTGTGGAGGGGGGGGGACACATCGCTCCAGCCGCCCCCCCGCACACACGGGGGGGTCACGGAGCCCCCCCCCGTATCCTAATAAATAAATTATTGGACCGGTTCTGGCTCTGCCCCGTCACTGCCCCCCCCGCCCCGCGCTCCCGTCTCCATGACGACCAGGCCCGTTCCGCGAGGGGGGGGGCTGCTCCGGTTTCCGCTCGCCCCTCCCGCCGCGCCGTCCGCAGGCCCCGCCCCCGTTGCCATGGCGCCGCGGCCCCGCCCCGCGCGGCCACGTGACGCGCGGCGGAGCGCCGCTCCCCCCCCCGCAGCCGCCGCCGCCGCCGCACCGGGCCCGCCGCCCCCGCCATGATCCGGCCCCCCGGCTATGGTGGGTCCGACCCCCCCGGCCCCGCGACACCCCCCCCGGCCCCGGCCCCGGTAACGGGCAGGGCCCGGCGCAGCCTCCCCCCCCTCCCCGCGTCGTCGGTGTCGCCCGGTGCCCCCCCCCCACCGGGGGTGACATCCCCCCCCCGGGGCTCCGCCAGGCCCGGCCCCCCCCGCGCGGCCCCTTCCCCCCCCCCCCCGCTCCCATCCCGCCCCCATCGGGCCCGTCCCCCCCCCCCCCCCATCCTCCCCCTCCTCCCTGGCCCAGCCCCCCCCCAACCCCCCCGGCCCCTCCTGCCCCCCGGCCCCCCCATCCCGCCCCCCATCCCGCCCCCACGGCCTGTCCCCCCCCCCCCAATTTGGGCTGTTTGTCATTTCCTGGGGACACTGCGGGGGGGGGGGGGACCGGCCTCCTTTTCGGGGGGGCCCGGCCGGGGGGTTCCGTGGGGCTGGGGGTGCAGGGTCCCCCTTGGGGTGCAGGGTCCCCTGTTTGGGGGTGCCGGGTCCCTCTTTGGGGGTTCAGGGTGCCCTCTTTGGGGTGCAGGGTCCCCCCTCGGGGTGCAGGGTCCCTGTTTGGGGGTGCAGGGTCCCCCCTCGGGGTGCAGGATCCCCTGCTTGGGGGTGCAGGGTCCCTCTTTAGGGGTGCAGGGTCCCCCCTTTGGGGGTTCAGGGTCCCCCCTCAGGGTGTAGGGTCCCTCCTCGAGGTGCAGGGTCCCTCTTTGGGGTTCAGGGTCCCTCTCGAGGTGCAGGGTCCCTGTTTGGGGGTGCAGGGTCCCCCTCGGGGTGCAGGGTCCCTCTTTGGGTGTGCAGGGTCCCTCTTGGGGTGCAGGGTTCCCTGTTTGGGGGTGCAAGGTCCCCTCTTTGGAGGTGCAGGGTCCCTCTTTGGGGTTCAGGGTCCCCTCTTTGGGGGTGCAGGGTCCCTGTTTGGGGGTGCAGGGTCCCTGTTTGAGGGTACAGGGTCCCCCTTTGGGTGCAGGGTCCCTCTCGAGGTGCAGGGTCCCCTCTTTGGGGTTCAGGGTCCCCCCCTCGAGGTGCAGGGTCCCTCCTGGGGGTGCAGGGTCCCCCTTTGGGGTTCAGGGTCCCTCTCGAGGTGCAGGGTCCCTGTTTGGGGGTTCAGGGTCCCTGTTTGGGGTGCAGGGTCCCCCTTAGGGTGCAGGGTCCCTCTTTGGGGTGCAGGGTCCCCCCTCAGGGTGCAGGGTCCCTCTTTGGGGGTGCAGGGTCCCTGTTTGAGGGTACAGGGTCCCCCTTTGGGTGCAGGGTCCCTCTCGAGGTGCAGGGTCCCCTCTTTGGGGTGCAGGGTCCCCTCTTTGGGGTTCAGGGTCCCTCTCGGGGTGCAGGGTCCCCTCTTTGGGGTGCAGGGTCCCTCCTCGGGGTGCAGGGTCCCTGTTTGGGTGCAGGGTCCCCCCGGGGACACCCCGCGCTCCGGGGGGCCGTCCCGACGCTGTCCCCATGTCCCCCCAGCCCGTGGCCGGCGGCTCCGCTGATCCCGGCTCCGCTGGTGGCCCCGGCCGGCGCCGCCCCCCATGGGCTCCCCAGGTGGGCGCTGCCCCCCCCGCGGGCGGGGGTGCCCCAGAGCCCCCCCTAATGTGGGGCAGGGGCTGGGACCCCCCGGGGGGGTTGAGGCTCTGGAGGCCTCAGTGCCACCGCGGGGGACACCGGGGACGGGGCCTGGGGGGGCATCGTGGGCAGGGGGGGGCATCGTGGGCGGGGGGGTCACCATGGACAGGGGGTGTCACCATGGATGTGGGGGAGTCACCATGGTCATGGGGGTGTCACCATGGATGTGGGGGGCTCACTATGGGCATGGGGGGGTCACCATGGACGAGGGGGGGTCACCATGGATGGAGAGAGTCACCATGGACGAGGGGGGGTCACCATGGGCCTGGGGGTGTCACCATGGATGTGAAGGTGTCACCATGGACGTGGGGGTGTCACCATGGATGGAGAGAGTCACCATGGACGAGGGGGGGTCACCATGGACGTGGGGGTGTCACCATGGATGTGGGGGGATCACTATGGGCATGGGGGGGTCACTATGGGCATGGGGGGGTCACCATGGGCCTGGGGGTGTCACCATGGATGTGAAGGTGTCACCATGGACGTGGGGGGGTCACCATGGGCATGAGGGGGTCATCATGGATGTGGGGGGGTCACCATGGATGGGGGGAGTCACCATGGACGAGGGGGAGTCACCATGGACGAGGGGGGGTCACTATGGGCAGGGGGGTCACCGTGGGCGTTGGGGTGTCACCATGGGCATGGGGAGGTCACCATGGGCAGGGGGAGGTCACCGTGGGCGTTGGGGTGTCACCATGGGCTTGAGGGGGTCACCATGGACGTCGGGGGGTCACCATGGATGGGGGGGGTCACCATGAACGTGGAGGGGGTCACCATGTATGTGGGGGTGTCACCGTGGGCGTTGGGATGTCACCATGGGCGTGAGGGGGTCACCAGGGACGTGGGGGGGTCACCATGGATGGGGGGGGGTCACCGTGGATGGGGGGGTCACCATGGATGGAGGGGGTCACCGTGGATGGGGGGGGTCACCGTGGATGGGGGGGGTCACCATGGACGTCGGGGGGTCACCATGGATGGAGGGGGTCACCACGGGCATGAGGGGGTCACCATGGATGGGGGGTGTCACTCTGGGAAGGGAGATGTCACCATGGACGTGGGGGACCATGGGCAGCCCCATGAGCAGCGCGGAAGCCCCCGGAGCGCGAGGAAGGCTCCGTGCGGGGACACGGAGGTGGCCGGGGTGCGGGGGGGGGCCACCCCGTGGTGACCGTCCCCCCGCAGTGTCCTTCGTCCTGTCGAGGATGGCGGCGTGCGGCGGCGCCGCCAAGAACAAGCTGACCGTGTCCAAGCGCGTGTGGGACTTCGTGAGCAAGGAGAGCGCGGCCAAGCTGGCGCGCCTCAAGGAGGACACCAAGGTGAGCATCCTGGTGGACGGCGAGACCTCCGACATCTACGTGCTGCAGCTGAGCGCGCCCGCCGGCGCCGCCGGCCTCTACGCGGCGCGCAAGGCGCTCAAGGCGCTGCTCAAGGAGGCCGAGAAGGAGCTCAAGAAGGCGCCGCGGCGCGGCGAGCCGCCGGGCTGCGCGGCCCTGCGGGACGGGGCGCCCCGCGCGCGCGGCGCGGCCCGCGACGACGAGCCCGAGCGGCAGTGCCCCATCTGCCTGGGCGAGATCCAGAACATGAAGACGCTGGAGAAGTGCCGGCACTCGTTCTGCGAGGATTGCATCACGCGCGCGCTGCAGGTCAAGACGGCGTGCCCCATGTGCGGCCGCTTCTACGGGCAGCTCGTGGGCAACCAGCCGCAGAACGGGCGCATGCTGGTCACCAAGGACTCCAGCCTGCTGCTCCCCGGCTACGAGAAGTTCGGCACCATCATCATCCAGTACGTCTTCCCGCCCGGCGTGCAAGGGGTAAGAGCGCCGGGACGGCCCCGGGCCTGAGCGCGCGGCCACCCGGCTTCCCCGACCCGCCGGGCGGCCCCAGCACCCAAAGGTGTCCCCTTGGCACCTCTGGGCGCCCCTCAGCCTTGGTGGGTCCCCATGACCCAACTCGGCACCCTTGGGCACCCCTCAACCTTGATGTGTTTCCATGATGCAGCTTGGCGCCCTTGGGCGCCCCTCAACCTTGGTGGGTCCCCATGACCCAGCTTGGCACCCTTGGACAACCCTCAACTTTGGTGGGTCTTCATGACCCAGTTTGGCCCCATTGGGCAACCTCCAATTTTGGTGGGTCCCCATGACCCAGCTTGGCACCCTTGGGCAACCCCCTAGTTGGGTCTCCATTACCCAACTAGGCACCCTTGGGCACCCCTCAACCTTGGTGGGTCCCCATGACTCAGCTTGGCCCCATTGGGCAATCTCCAATTTTAGTGGGTCGCCATGACCCAACTCGGCACCGTTGGGCGCCCCTCAGGCTTGGTGGGTCCCCATGACCCACCTTGGCACCCTTGGGCAACCCCCAACTTTGGTGGGTCTCCATTACCCAGCTTGGCACCCTTGGACACTCCTCAACCTCAGTGGGTCCCCATGACCCAACTTGGCACCTTTGGGCACCCCTCAACCTTGGTGTGTTCCCATGACCCAACTCAGCACCCTTGAGCAACCCCCAACTTTGGTGGGTCCCCATGACCCAACTCAGCACCCTTGGGTGCCCCTCACCCTCGGTGTGTCCCCATGACCCAACTCAGCACCCTTGGGCGCCCCTCAAGCTTAGTGTGTTCCCATGACCCAACTCAGCACCCTTGGGCGCCCCTCAATCTTGGTGGGTTCCCATGACCCAGCTGGGCACCCTTGGGCAACCCCCAACTTTGGTGGGTCCCCATGACCCAACTCAGCACCCTTGGGCGCCCCTCACCCTCGGTGTGTCCCCATGACCCAACTCAGCACCCTTGGGCGCCCCTCAACCTTAGTGTGTTCCCATGACCCAACTCAGCACCCTTGGGCGCCCCTCAATCTTGGTGGGTTCCCATGACCCAGCTGGGCACCCTTGGGCAACCCCCAATTTTGGTGGATCCCCATGACCCAACTCGGCACCCTTGGGCAACCCCCAACTTTGGTGGGTCCCCATGACCCAGCTTGGCCTCATTGGGCAATCCTCAACCTTAGTGTGTTTCCATGACCCAACTAGGCGCCCTTGGGCGCCCCTCAACCTCGGTGGGTCCCCATGACCCAGCTTGGCCCCATTGGGCAATCCTCATCCTCGGTGTGTTCCCGTGACCCAACTCAGCACCCTTGGGCGCCCCTCACCCTCGGTGGGTCCCCATGACCCAACTCAGCACCCTTGGGCGCCCCTCACCCTCGGTGGGTCCCCATGACCCAACTAGGCGCCCTTGGGCGCCCCTCAACCTCGGTGGGTCCCCATGACCCAGCTTGGCCCCATTGGGCAATCCTCATTCTCGGTGTGTTCCCGTGACCCAACTCAGCACCCTTGGGCGCCCCTCACCCTCGGTGGGTCCCCATGACCCAACTAGGCGCCCTTGGGCGCCCCTCACCCTCGGTGGGTCCCCATGACCCAACTCAGCACCCTTGGGCGCCCCTCACCCTCGGTGGGTCCCCATGACCCAACTAGGCACCCTTGGGTGCCCCTCACCCTCGGTGGGTCCCCATGACCCACCCCTGTGTCCCTGGCACCCCTGGGCTCCCCGTACCTTCACCGGATGCCCCCGACGCATCCCGGTGCTCCCAATCCCAGGCCAAGCGCCCCAACTGCCCCCAGGGCTCCCCCGTTGCCCCGCGCCCCCCTGACGCCGCGGCCGCCCCGCAGGTGGAGCACCCCAACCCGGGCGTGCGCTACCCGGGCACCACGCGCGTCGCCTACCTGCCCGACTGCCCCGAGGGCAACAAGGTGCTGGGGCTGTTCCGCAAGGCCTTCGAGCAGCGCCTCACCTTCACCGTGGGCACCTCCATGACCACCGGGCGCGCCAACGTCATCACGTGGAACGACATCCACCACAAGACCAACTGCACCGGAGGGCCGCAGCTGTACGGACGGGACGGGGATGGGAATGGGGATGATGGGGATGGGGATGATGGGGATGGGGATGGAGATGGGAATGGGGATGGGGATGGGAATGGGGATGATGGAGAAGGGGATGGGGATGGGGATGATGGGGATGGAGATGGAGATGGGGAGGATGGGGATGATGAAGGGGATGGGAATGGGGATGGGAATGGGGAAGGGGATGATGGGGAAGGGGATGATGGAGAAGGGGATGGGGATGGGAATGGAGAAAGGAATGGGGATGGAGAAAGGAATGGGGATGGGGATGGGGATGATGGGAATGGGGATGGGGATGGGAATGATGGGGATGGGGATGGGAAAGGGAATGGGGGTGGGGATAGGGATGGAAATAGAGAAGGGAATAGGAATGGGAATGGGGAAGGGAATGGGGATGGGGATGGGAATGGGAATGGGGAAGGGAATGGGGAAGGGGATGGGGATGATGGGGAAGGGGATGGAGATGGGGAAGGGGATAGAGAAGGGAATGGGGATGGAGAAGGGAATGGGGATGATGGGGAAGGGGATGGGAATGGGGAAGGGGATGATGGGAAAGGGAATGGGAATGGGGATGGAGAGGGGAATGAGGTTGGGGATAGAGAAGGGAGTGGGGATGGGAATGGGGAAGGTGAATGGGAATGGGGATGGAGAAGGGGATGGGGACAGGGATGGGGATGGGAATGGGGAAGGGGATGATGGGGAAGGGAATGGGGAAGGGGATGGAGAAGGGGATAGGGATAGAAAAGGGGATAGGGATGGGGAAGGGGATGATGGGGAAGGTGATAGGAATGGGGATGGGAATGGGGAAGGAGAGGGGAATGGGGATAGAGAAGGAAATGAGAATGGGTAATAGGAAGGGGATGGGAATGGGGATGGAGAAGGGAATGGGGAAGGGGATAGGGATAGAAAAGGGGGTAGGGATGGAGAAGGGAATGGGGATGGGAAAGGGGATAGGGAAGGGGAAGGGGATGAGGATGGGAATGGGGATGGGGACGAGGATGGGGATGGGGATGAGGATGGGGATGATGGGGACGGGGACGGGGATGACGGGGACAGGATGGGGAAGGGGATGACGGGGACGGGATGGGGACGGCAGCTCCAGGCGGTCGGCTCCGTCCCGCGCGGGGGCCGCGTCCCCCCACGTGTCGCTGCCCGCAGGTTCGGCTACCCCGACCCCACGTACCTGGCGCGGGTGCAGGAGGAGCTGCGGGCCAAGGGCATCACCGAGGACTGAACGGGGGGGGGACACGGAACGGCCCCCACCCCCACCGGGGGGCGGGGCTGCCGCGGGGGGCGGGGCTGCCGCGGGGGGCGGGGCCGCGGGTTGAGGGATTTTTTTTATTTCTACCCCCCCCCCCATTAATGCGCGTTACCCCCCCCCCCCCGCCCCCCCCGCTCTGTAACTTTGATCCAATAAAAAATATGCAAGATGGCGACGGGAGCCTGGGGGGGAGGCCACGCCCCCAGCGGGCGGGCCACGCCCACATCGGACAGGCCACGCCCACGTCGGGCCGCACCCCCTGGTGGCCACGCCCCGTGTTCTGGCTGGGGGAGGGGCTCTATGGGACTGGGGGGTCCCTATGGGACTGGGGGTCCCTATGGGGCTGGGGGGACCTATGGGACTGGGGGGTCCCTATGGGGCTAGGGGGACCTATGGGACTGGGGGGACCTATGGGGCTGGGGGTCCCTATGGGGCTGAGGGGTCCATATGGGGTTGGGGGGGTCCCTATGGGGCTGGGGGGTCCCTATGGGGTTGGAGGGATCCCTATGGGGCTGAGGGGTCTCTATGGGGCTAGGGGGACCTATGGGACTGGGGGGACCTATGGGGCTGGGGGTCCCTATGGGGCTGGGGGGTCCCTATGGGGCTAGGGGGACCTATGGGACTGGGGGTTCCCTATGGGACTGGGGGGTCCCTATGGGACTAGGGGGACCTATGGGGCTAGGGGGTCCTTATGGGGCTGGGGGGTCCATATGGGGCTGGGGGGACCCTATGGGGCTGGGGGGTCCCTATGGGGCTAGGGGGACCTATGGGGCTGGGGGGTCCCTATGGGGCTAGGGGGGCTCTTGGTGCCCCCTCGACCCCATAGCTGCAATGGGGACCCCGTCCGCAATGAACGGGGCGGCCCCCGAGGGGGGGGGGGGGGCGGGACCCGCGCGTGACGTCACGGCACGCCTCGGCCTCCCATTGGCTCCCTGCCACCGATGTCACCCGCGGGCCACCCCGGGAGGGGCGGGGCAATCCTAAGGGGGCGGGGCCAGCGCAGAAAAGGGGCGGCGCTTGGTTCAACACAGAAAAGCGGCGCGTTGGTTTTTCCTTTTTTTAACGTGTTTTTTTTCGCGGTTCGTTCTCGTTAAAACGTCACCATCGGGTAGAAAACGCCCGGGGCGGGGGGGGGGCTGTACAATAGAAAATCTCTGGGGGGGGGGCCCGGACGCCTGGGCCCCCCGGCGGCTTTCAGCCGCCGGGGGGCCCAGGCGTCCGGGCCCCCCCCCCCAGGATAGAAAAGAGCTAAAAACGGGGCTAATCGCCCGCCATGCACTTGAAGCGGTTCTTGAAGTAGAAGAGGCCGTTCCGGAGCGTGGCCGCGTCGTCGCTGTCGCGCGGCGCCGGGTAGCGGAAGCGCTCGTACTGCCGCTCGCGCTCCGAGCGGCGCCAGGGCAGCCGCAGCTTGGACGCGTGGTCGACCACGACGTCCTCGCACGAGCCCACGTGCAGCTCGCCCAGGCCGTCGATGAAGAACTCTGGGGTGGGGGGGTGGTTCCCATCAAGGGGCCCAGGCGTCCGGGCCCTCCACCTGGATCCCCCCAGCCAGGGTTGTCCAATTCCCCCCCAAGGGGCCCAGGCGTCCGGGCCGTCCGCCCTCCCACCGGATTCCCCTCCCAGGGATGCTCAATTCCCACCGGGGGCCCAGGCGTCCGGGTCCTCCTCCCTCCACCTGGATCCTCCTGGATCCCCCTCTCAGGGATGCCCAAATCCCCCTGGGGGCCCTGGCGTTCGGGCCTCCCTCCGTCCACCTGGATCCCTCAGGGTCCCTCCTCGAGGATGCCCGATTCCCCCCCAAGGGGCCCAGGCGTCCGGGCCCTCCACCTAGATCCCCCTGGATCCTCCCCACCAGGGATGCCCAATTCCCCCCAGGGGCCCAGGCGTCCGGGCCGTCCTCCCTCCACCCAAATCCACCTGGATCCCCACCCTGGGATGCCCAATTCCCCCCCAAGGGGCCCAGGCGTCCAGGCCCTCCACCTGGATCCCCCAGGGTCCCCCCTTCGGGAATGCCCAATTCCCCCCAAGGGATCCCCCCCCCAGGGATGCCCAATTCCCCCCCAAGGGGCCCAGGCGTCCGGGTCCCCCTCCCTCCACCCAAATCCCCTCCCAGGGATGCCCGATTCCCCCCAGGGCTCCCAGCCGTTTGGGCTCTATCTGCCCCCCACCACCTGGAGCCCCCACGTGCCCCCTCCCCCCGAGCGGTGCCCAATTCCCCGCAGGGGCCCAGGCGTCCTGTTGCCCCCCCCCACTCCCCACAGGGACCGGTCTGGTCTCCCCCCACAAACCCTCCAGGTGCCTCCCAATGGCCCCCCGCTCCCCATAGGGGCCCAGGCGTCCGGTTCCCCCCCACCAAACACCCCAGGCGCCCCCCGCTCCCTGCAAGGGCCCCGGCGTCCGGTCCCCCCCCCTTGAGCCCCCCAGCCACCCCCCAAGGGCCCCCCACTCCCCATAGGGGCCCAGGCGTCCGGTTCCCCCCACACTCCCCATAGGGGCCCCGGTGTCCTGTTCCCCCCCGCCTCCTTGCAGGGGCCCAGGCGTCCGGTTCCCCCCCCACTCCCCATAGGGGCCCCGGCGTCCGGTTCCCCCCCCCTCCCCGCAGGGGCCCCGGCGTCCGGGCCGCCTCACCCAGGTGCGCCACGCGGCGCAGGCGCGGGTCGAAGCCCACGCGCCGGACCTGGTCCGTGCGGGCCAGGAAGAAGTTGACGACGCCGTCGGTGACGACGCAGCCGGGGAAGCCGTCGAGGCGGCGGTGGAAGCCGGGCCGGGTGCGGAGGCAGTCGCCGCCCGCGCCGCCCGCCCGCACGCTCAGGCGCTGCCGGTAGGTGGTGGCGAAACCCGAGATCTCCCGCACGGCGCCGCCCACCTGCGGGAAACCCGCGTGGGGAGGGGACGGGAACGCGCGTGGGGAGGGGCCGGGGAAGGGGACGTGGGGGTCGGGGGGTGCTGGGGGGCAGCGCGTGGGGACGGCCGGAGACGGCGCCGTGGGGCTTGGGATGCACCGGGAACTGGCATGGGGATGCACCGGGAAAAGGGACTCGGGGGCTTGGGATGCACCAGGAAAAAAGTACCCTGGAGCTTGGGATGCACCAGAAACTGGCACAGGGATGCACTGGGAACTGGCATGGGAATGCACTGGGAATGCACTGGGAAAAGGTACCCTGGAGCTTGGGATGCACCAGGAATGCACTGGGATGCACTGGGAACTGGCATGGGAATGCACTGGGAAATGTACCCTGGAGTTTGGGATGCATCAGGAACTGGCATGGGGATGCATTGGGAAAAGGTACCCAGGGGCTTGGGATGCACCAGGAATGCACTGGGAACTGGCATGGGAGTGCACCAGGAAAAGGTACCCTGGGGCTTGGAATGCACCAGGAATGCACTGGGATGCACTGGGAACTGGTATGGGGATGCACTGGGAATGCGCTGGGAACTGGCATGGGAGTGCACCAGGAAAAGGTACCCTGGAGCTTGGAATGCACCAGGAATTGGCACAGGGATGCACTGGGACCTGGCGTGGGAATGCACCGGGAAAAGGTACCCTGAAGCTTGGGATGCACCGGGAATTGGCACCCTGTGCAACGGGGAAGCACCGGGCAGGGCACCCCGCACCCCACGGCACAGGGATGCGTTGGGAACGGGCACCCTCGGGCGCCGGGATTCACCAGGAAGCGGCGCCCCCGGACACCGGGATTCACCGGGAAGCGGCGCCCCCGGACACCGGGATTCCCCGGGATTCCCCGGGATTCCCCGGGACGCCCGGGCAGGCCCCGCTCACCAGGTCCAGCCCCGTGCGCTCCAGCACGTCCACCAGCTTCTCCAGCCGCGTGCGCGGAGTGAAGATGAAGTCGTCGTCCACCCACAGGACGTACTTGGTGGTCACCTGCGAGATGGCCAAGTTCCTCCCCGCGAACCAGCCCTGCGGGGCAGGGGGGTCAGCACCGCGGGGACACCGCGGGGACATCCTGGGGACACCGCGGGGACACCCCGGGGACACCTTGTGTCCATCCCATGGTCACCCTGCAGCCACCCTGTGTCCATCTCATGGCCATCCCAGGGCCACGCTATGGCCACCTTGCAGCCACCCCACAGCCACCTTGTATCCATCTCATGGCCACCCCATGGCCACCCCATGGCCACACTGTGGCCACACTGTGGCTACCCTGCAACCACCATGCGGCCACCTTGTGTCCATCTCATGGCCACCCCACGGCCACCATGTCCACCCCACAGCCACCTTATGTCCATCTCATGGCCACCCTATGGCCGCTCCACAGCCACCCTGAGGCCACCTTGTGTCCATCTCATGGCCACCCCATGGTCACCCTGCAGCCACCCTGCAGCCACCTTGTGCCCACCCCATGGCCAACCTGTGTCCATCTCATGGCCATCCCATGGCCACCCCAGGGCCACCCTGCAGCCACCCTGTGGCTACCTGTGTCCGCCCCATGGCCACCTTGCGTCCATCTCATGGCCACCCCATGGCCACTCTGTGGCCACCTTGTGTCCTCCCCGCGGCCAACCTGTGTCCATCTCATGGGGGGTCAGCACCCTGTGGCCACCTTGCAGCCACCCCATGGCCACCTTGTGTCCATCTCATGGTCACCCCGTGGCCACCCTGCAGCCACCCTGTGTCCATCTCATGGCCACCCCAGGGCCATGCTGTGGCCACCTTGCGGCCACCCTGTGGCCACCTCATGTCCACCCTGCAACCACCTTGTGTCCATCTCATGACCACCCTGTGGCCACCCCACGGCCACCCCAAGGCCACATTGTGTCCATCTCATGGCCACCCCCATGGTCACCCTGTGGCCACTCCATGGCCACCTTGCAGCCACTCTGCGGCCACCTTGTATCCATCTCATGGCCACCCAATGGCCATCCCAGGGCCACACTGTGGCCACCTTGTGTTCACCCTGCAGCCACCCTGTGGCCACCTTGTGTCCATCTCATGGCCACCCCGTGGCCACCCCACGGCCACCTTGTGCCCACCCCAAGGCCACATTGTGTCCATCTCATGGCCACTCTGTGGCCACCCCAGGGCCACGCTATGGCCACCTTGCAGCCACCCTGTGACCACCTTGTGTCCATCTCATGGCCACCCAATGGCCACCCCAAGGCCACATTGTGCCCACCTCACAGCCACCGTGTCCACCCCATGGCCACTGCACGGCCACCCCGTGGCCACCCCACCGCCCTCCAGGGCCACCCCAGTGTCCCGCAGCCGCCACCACGATGTCCCCAGGGTCCCCCCGGCCCATAGCCCCCCGGCGCCCCCCACCTTCCCGAAGGGCATGAGGTAGTGCTCGAGGTGGGGGCCCTGCAGCGGCTCGGGGTGCTGGCTGTCGTCAGCCACCACGATGGTGACGCTGGGGTAGAAGCGGCGCACGCTGGCGATGAGGCCGCGCAGCTTGTCGTAGCGCAGGAAGGTCTTGGTGGCGATGGTCACCAGGGCGCTGATGTTGTACCCTGCGGGGTGACAATGACGGGGTCACCCCGCGGGGACGGGCGCCCCGCGGTCCCCCCCGGGTCCCCGCGCTCACCTGCGTCCCCGTCGCCCGGCGGGTAGAGCCGCGGCGCGGGCGGGTGGCGGATGCGGATGGCGAAGGCGGCCGCGTGGCCGTCCGTGCAGAACCGCACTGCGGAGAGCGCGGAGCGTGCGGAGTGTGTGGAGAGCGCGGAGAGCGCGGAGTGTGCTGAGTGTGCGGAGCGTGTGGAGTGTGTGGAGCGTGTGGAGTGTGTGGAGTGTGCGGAGAGCGCGGAGCGTGCGGAGAGCGCGGAGTGTGCGGAGAGCGTGGAGCGTGTGGAGCGTGTGGAGAGTGCGGAGTGTGTGGAGTGTGTGGAGTGTGCGGAGCGTGCGGAGCGTGCGGAGTGTGCGGAGAGCGCAGAGTGTGCAGAGTGTGCGGAGTGTGCGGAGTGTGCGGAGAGCGCAGAGTGTGCGGAGAGCGCGGAGCGTGCGGAGTGTGCGGAGTGTGTGGAGTGTGCGGAGTGTGTGGAGTGTGTGGAGTGTGTGGAGTGTGTGGAGTGTGCGGAGAGCGCGGAGCGTGCGGAGAGCGCGGAGTGTGCGGAGAGCGTGGAGCGTGTGGAGCGTGTGGAGTGTGTGGAGAGCGCGGAGTGTGTGGAGTGTGCGGAGTGTGTGGAGCGTGTGGAGCGTGTGGAGCGTGTGGAGTGTGTGGAGTGTGTGGAGTGTGCGGAGAGCGCGGAGTGTGCGGAGTGTGTGGAGTGTGTGGAGTGTGTGGAGTGTGCGGAGAGCGCGGAGTGTGTGGAGTGTGTGGAGTGTGTGGAGTGTGCGGAGTGTGTGGAGTGTGTGGAGTGTGTGGAGTGTGTGGAGTGTGCGGAGAGCGCGGAGTGTGTGGAGTGTGCGGAGTGTGCGGAGTGTGCGGAGAGTGCGGAGCGCGCAGAGTGTGCGGAGTGTGCGGAGTGTGCGGAGTGTGTGGAGTGTGCGGAGAGCGCGGAGTGTGCAGAGTGTGCGGAGTGTGCGGAGTGTGTGGAGTGTGCGGAGTGTGCGGAGTGTGTGGAGTGTGCGGAGAGCGTGGAGTGTGCAGAGTGTGCGGAGCGCGCGGGGCTGGCGGCGGGACGTGGCGGGGACGGCGCCGAGGGGCCGTGGGGAGCGCCCGCCCAAGGGGTCCCCATGGACAGAGCCCGCCGTGTCCCATGGACAGCACCCACCATGTCCCCATGGACAGAGCCCGCAGGGTCCCCATGGACAGAGCCCACCCATGTCCCACCCGGGGTATCCCCAAAGGAGTGCCCATCCGTGTTCCACCCATGACATCCCCATGGACCCGTGGACAGCACCCATCCGTGTCCCACCCTCCATGTCCCCAGACCAGCTCCCATCCGTGTCCCACCTGTCGTTTCCCCATGAACAGTGCCCATCCATGTCCCACCCATGGTGTCCCCATGGACAGGACCCATCCATGTCCCCATGGACAGGACCCATCTGTGTCCCCATGGACAAGACCCATCCGTGTCCCACCCGTGATGTCCCCAAAGGAGCGCCCGTCCATGTTCCACCCATGACATCCCCATGGACAGAGCCCGTCTGTGTCCCACCCATTGTGTCCCCATGGACAGCCCCCAGTGTGTCCCCATGGACAGGACCCACCCATGTCCCACCCTCCATGTCCCCAGACCAGCGCCCATCCATGTCCCACCCACCGTGTCCCCATGGACAGGACCCATCCGTGTCCCCAGACCAGCTCCCATCCGTGTCCCACCCACGGTGTCCCCATGAACGGTGCCCATCTGTGTCCCACCCACGGTGTCCCCATGGACGGTGCCCATCCATGTCCCACCCGGGGTGTCCCCAGCGCCGTCGCCGTCCCCTGTCCCACCCCCCGTCCCCGCGGCTCCCCGGGTCCCCCACCGATGTCGGCCGTGTTGGGGTGGAACACGGTGTTGGTGTAGGTGACGAACTGCAGCTGCCGGTTGAGGTGGTCCAGGCTGGTGGCCGCCATGGCCAGCTGGGCCTGGCCCTCGCCGCGCAGCGTCACCCCGGCCACCACGGCCGCCACGTCCAGCGTCCCCAGCGTGGCCGTCAGGTTCACCTGGGGGTGACGGGGGGACCGCGGGGACACCCCCACGGGGGTGGTGTGGGACCGGGCTGGGGACGAGGGACGGCGCGCGGGGACGGGGGGACGGGGACTGTCACCACCGAACGGGGACTGTGCACCACTGAACTAGGAGTGTGCACCACCGAACCGGGACTGTCACCACCGAACAGGGAATGTGCACCAGCGAACTGGGACTGTGCACCACCACACTGGGACTGTGCACCACCGAACTGGGACCATGCACCACCGCACTGGGACGTGCACACCCAGAGTGTGCACCACCAAACCGGGACTGTGCACCACCGAACGGGGAATGTGCACCACCGAACTAGGAGTGTGCACCACCGCACCAGGACATGCACATTGGGACTGTCACCACCGAACCGGGACTGTCACCACCACACCGGGACATGCAGCACCAAAGCAGGAGTGCGCACCACCGACCTAGGAGTGTGCACCACCGCACCGGGACATGTACACCGGAACTGTGCACCACCGCACCGGGACATGTACACCGGGACTGTGCACCACCGCACCGGGACATGCACCACCGCACCGGGGCCGTGCACCACCGAACCGGGAGTGCGCACCACCAAACTGGGACATGCACCACCGCACTGGGACTGTGCACCATCACAGCGGAACTGTGCACCACCGAACCAGGGGTGTGCACCAGCACACTGGGACATGCACCACCGCACCGGGGCTGTGCACCACCGAACCAGGGGAGCGCACCAGCACACTGGGAGCCTGCACCACCGCACCACAACCGTGCACCTCCGCACCGGGACGTGCACCAGCAGACCGGGACCATGCGGGACCATGTGGGACCACGCGGGGCCATGTGGGACCATCCCGGGCCATGCGGGGCCATCCTGGGCCATCCCGGGCCATCCCGGGCCATCCCGGACCATGTGGGACCATCCCGGGCCATCCCGGACCATCCCGGGCCATCCCGGGCCATGCCGGACCATGTGGGACCATGTGGGACCATCCCGGACCATCCCGGACCATCCCGGGCCATCCCGGGCCATGCCGGACCATGCGGGACCATGTGGGACCATCCCGGACCATGCGGGACCATCCCGGACCATCCCGGACCATCCCGGGCCATCCCGGGCCATGCCGGACCATGCGGGACCATGTGGGACCATCCCGGACCATGCGGGACCATCCCGGACCATCCCGGGCCATCCCGGGCCATGTGGGACCATGTGGGACCATGTGGGACCATCCCGGGCCATCCCGGACCATCCCGGGCCATGCCGGGCTCACACCGTGTCCACCCAGCACCGTGTGTGAGCACAGCGGGACTGTGACCGTCCAGCCCGGGACAGGGCACGGGAACAGCGGGACCACAGGGACCGCGCGGGACCGGGCCGGGACCGCACGGAACCGCACAGAACCAGGCCGGGACCGCACAGGACCGCACGGAACCGGGTCGGGACCACACAGAACCGCACAGAACCGGGTCGGGACCATGCCGGGACCACACAGAACCATACAGAACCAGGCTGGGACCACACAGGACCGCACAGAACCAGGTCGGGACCACACAGAACCATACAGAACCAGGCCAGGACTACATAGAACCACACAGAACCAGGTCGGGACCACACAGAACCATACAGAACCAGGCTGGGACCACACAGGACCGCACAGAACTGGGTCGGGACCGCACAGAACCGGGTCGGGACCACACAGAACCGTACAGAACCAGGCCAGGACCGCACGGACCATGCCAGGATCACGCAGGACCATACAGGACCACACCAGGACCACACAGAACCGGGCCGGGACCACACAGGATCATGCCAGGACCATTCCAGAACCACACAGAACCAGGCTAGGACCATGCAGAACCACTCCAGAACCATGCAGACCCATTCCAGGACCATGCAGAACCACACAGAACCAGGCCAGGACCATGCAGACCCATTCCAGGACCATCCAGACCCTTCCAGGACCATGCAGAACCACTCCAGGACCACTCCAGGCCCACACAGACCCATTCCAGGCCCACGTGGGCCCATTCCAGGTCCCTGCACACCCACCCCGGTCGCACCGGGACCCCGCAGGCGCCCGCGGCCCCGTTGGCCCCGTTGTCCCCCTTGTCCCCGTTGGCCCCATTGTCCCCCTTGTCCTCGTTGTCCCCTCACCTGGTAGGACGTCCTGGCGGGCGCCTGCAGGCTGAGCCCTGCGGAGCCACGGGGTGAGCGGGGGGTCCCCATGTCCCCATGTCCCCCGTGTCCCCCCCGTGTCCCTGTGTCCCTGCGTCCCCCCGTGTCCCCCCATGTTCCCATGTCCCTGTCCCCCCATGTCCCCCATGTCCCCCCGCATCCCCCTGTGTCCCCATGTCCCCCCATTGTCCCTATGTCCCCTATCTCCCCATCCCCGCATGTCCCCCTGTGTCCCCTGTGTCCCTGTGTCCCCCATGTCCCCCCCATGTCCCCCATGTCCCCATGTCCCCCATGTCCCCATGTCCCCCCATGTCCCCCATGTCCCCCCATATCCCCCCATGTCCCCCCATCCCCCCATGTCCCCCATGTCCCCCCGTCCCCCTATATCCCCCCATGTCCCCCCGTGTCCCTGTGTCCCCCATGTCCCCCCGTCCCCCCACGTCCCCATGTCCCCCCATGTCCCCCATGTCCCCCCCATGTCCCCATGTCCCCCCCGTCCCCCCGTCCCCGTCCCCTCTCACCCGGCACCAGGACGCTCTGCAGGGGTCTGACCTCCACCCCCTGCACCGGGTACTCGAGGGGGGAGTTGGCCGGGACCACGAGGAGCCGCTCGGCCGGGGACTGCAGCCTGGGGGGGCGAGTGGGGCTGCCCCACGGCCGACCCACATCCTGCCCCATGGCTGCCCCATGGCTGACCCACGACTGACCCATGGCTGACCCACGACTGACCCACATCCTGCCCCACATCCTGCCCCACGGCTGACCCACACACTGCCCCATGGCTGCCCCATGGCTGCCCCACGGCTGACCCACACACTGCCCCACATCCTGCCCCACGGCTGCCCCACACACTGCCCCACGGCCGCCCCATGGCTGCCCCACACACTGCCCATTGCCACCCCATGCAGCCCCTGCCCCACACGATGCCCATTGCCACCCCATGCAATTCCTCTGACCAGCCCCACATGACGCCTGTTGCTGCCCCACACGCTGCCCATTCCCACCCCTCATCCTGCCCCACGTCCTGCCCCACATCCTGCCCACTGTCCTGCCCCTTCTGCTGCCCATAGCCACCCCACGTGATGCCTGTTACCACCCCACGCAGCCCCTGCCCCACACGCTGCCCATTCCCGCCCCACGCAGCTCCTGCCCCACACGCTGCCCATTCCCGCCCCACACATCGCCCCCCGCCCCACACATCGCCCCCCGCGCCGCCCACCGCAGCTGCTGCCGCTGGAAGTCCCTCTCGCGCTGCCGCTGCAGCAGGGGCAGCTCGTGGGGCTGGAAGGCGCCCGCGAAGTCGACGCTGCGGCCGGGGGCGAAGAGCTGGGGCGGGAAGGGCAGCGCCCGCGGGGCCGGGGGGGCGCACGAGCAGCCGTTCCCGGGGAGCCGCCTGGGGGCGGCGGCGTCAGCGGGGCCTGCGCCCCACGGCGGGGCCTGCGCCCCACATCCCCGCGCCCCACATCCCTGCGCCCCACAGCCCCACGCCCCACATCCCTGCGCCCCACGGCGGGGCCTGCGCCCCACATCCCCGCGCCCCACATCCCCGTGCCCCACGGCGGGGACTGCACCCCACATCCCTGCGCCCCACATCCCCGCACCCCACATCCCTGCGCCCCATGGCGGGGACCGCACCCCACATCCCTGCGCCCCATTGCGCTGCCCCACATCCCTGCGCCCCATGGTGGTGCCCACATCCCCATGCACCCCTTGGGTGCAGCCCCCAGCCCCAGGGGTGCCCTGTGGTGCTCCCAGCCCCATGGGCCCCATATCCCCACCCTGGGGGGTTTCCAGCCCCACGGGTGCCCCACATCCATCCGCCCCGTGCAGCCCCATCCCCATGGGTGCCCCATACCCCCCATCCAGCCCCATCATCCCCAGGGTGCCCCCTGTGCACCCCCACGCGTGCCCCACATCCCCATCCAGCCCCATCCGCCCCACGGCTGCCCCATAGCCCCGTCCAGCCCCTCCCCAGGCCCCGTCCCGTCCTCACTCCATGACCTCCTCCTTGACCCGGAAGGCCACGTGCGGGTAGCGCCGTGGGGCGGCGGCGGGGGGCAGGCGGGGGGGCCCCCGCGGTTGGGGGTCGCGGCTCCCCGTGGGGCCCCACACGTGTCCATAGAGCAGCGCGAGGGCCGCGGCCGCCAGCAGCGCCAGGAGCCACTTGGGGCCCGGCCGCATCGTCCCGTGGGGCTGCGACGGGGACAGCCCGGCTGCCCCACACATTGCCCCACACATTGCGCATTGCTGCCCCATGCAGCCCCCTGCCCCACACATTGCCCATTGCCGCCCCACACATTGCCCCACACATTGCGCATTGCTGCCCCACACAGCCCCCTACCCCCCACATTGCCCATTGCCACCCCACACAGCCCCCTGCCCCACACATTGCCCACTGCTGCCCCACAGAGCCCCCTGCCCCACACATTGCCCATTGCTGCCCCACATTGCGCATTGCTGCCCCACACAGACCCCCCTGCCCCACACATTGCCCATTGCTGCCCCACACAGCCCCCTGCCCCACACATTGCCCATTGCTGCCCCACACGATGCCCATTGCCACCCCACAGATCCCCCTGCCCCACACATTGCCCATTGCCCCACACAGCCCCCCCTGCCCCACACATTGCCCATTGCCGCCCCACACAGATCCCCCTGCCCCACACATTGCCCATTGCCCCACGTAGCCCCCTGCCCCACACATTGCCCATTGCAGCCCCACAGCCCCCCCTGCCCCACACGATGCCCGTTGCCCCACGCGTGGGACGAGGCTGCAGGTGGCACCCCGTGATGTCCCCCCCCGGTGCCCCCCCGTGTCCCGCTGTCCCCCGGTGCCACCTCCTGCCCCCCGGTGTCCCCTGCACCGGCCCCGCTGGGTCCGGGGGGCGGCACCCGCTGCCTCGTGCCCCCCCGCACCCATGGAGCCCCCCAGTGCCCCCCAGTGTCCCCCAATGTCCCCCATGTCCCCAGCGCCCCCCAATGTCCCCAGCGCCCCCCAATGTCCCCAGTGTCCCCAGTGCCCCCCAATGTCCCCAGCGCCCCCCAGTGTCCCCCATGTCCCCAGTGCCCCCCAGTGCCCCCCAGTGCCCCCCAATGTCCCCCAATGTCCCCCAATGTCCCCAGTGCCCCCCAATGTCCCCAGTGCCCCCCAGTGCCCCCCAATGTCCCCAGCACCCCCCGGTGTCCCCCATGTCCCCAGCGCCCCTCAGTGCCCCCCAATGTCCCCCAATGTCCCCAGTGCCCCCCAATGTCCCCCAATATCCCCAGTGCCCCCCAGTGCCCCCCAGTGTCCCCAGTGTCCCCCATGTCCCCAGTGCCCCCCAATATCCCCCAATGTCCCCACTGCCCCCCAGTATCCCCCAATGTCCCCCAATGTCCCCAGTGTCCCCAGTGTCCCCAATGCCCCCCACTTTTCCCAGTGCCCCCCAGTGCCCCCCATGTCCCCAGTGCCCCCCAGTGCCCCCCAATGTCCCCCACTTTTCCCAGTGTCCCCCATGTCCCCAGTGTCCCCAATGTCCCCCCCATGTCCCCACTGCCCCTCCCGCTGCTGCCCCCCAAGTCCCCCACATCCCCCCCCTCCTCCCGGTCCCCCCCCGCCCCCCCCTCACCTCGGGGGTCCCGGCGCTCCTGGGGGGTCGCGGTGTCACCCCACGCTCATGGCTCCGCCCACCCGCGACCTGGGGACACGGGGGGACGTGGGGGGGGGCCCAGGCGTCCTGGGGGGGGCGGTTCGGGTGGGGAGGGGGCGGGATTTGGGGGGGGGCGGGGGGGGCACCGGGAGGATGCGGGGGGGGGGGGGAGGATCCCGGGACATTCGGGGGGGGCGGAGGGTCTGTCAGGACCAGGGACAGGGACAGGGGGGACACGGGGACCGGGGGGACACGAAGGGACAGGGGGGGGACAGGAGGGGACCGGGGGGGGGACAAGGGGACGGGGGGGGGACAAGAGGATGCGGGGGGGGAACAAGGGGACAGGGGGGGGACAGGAGGGGACTGGGGGGGGACAGGAGGGGACCGGGGGGGGGGACAAGGGGACAGGGGGGGACAGGGGGACCAGGGGGGGACAAGGGGATGCGGGGGGGGGAACAAGGGGACAGGGAGGGGACACGGGGACCGGGGAGGGGACACGAGGGGACTGGGGGGGGGACAAGGGGACCGGGGGGGCCGCGGCGGGGCCGGTTGGACCGGGGGGGGCTCCGGGGCTGGGAGGGAACCGGGACCCGGGGGGGCCTTGGCCGGTGCCCCCCCCCCGGCGGGGCCGTGTCCGGGGGGGCGGGGGGGGTCCCGGTCCTACCTGCTCCGGTGCCGGCGGCTCCGGGGATGGGGGGGCGGGGGGGGAGGGCGCCCCCGGCGGCCCCGGCCGGTAACGGCAGCGCCGCAGCCGGGGGGGGCGGGGAGGGGGGGGCGGAAAACAAAGGAACGGGGGGGAGGGGAGGGGCGGGGGGGGCGGGGGGGCCCGGGCGTCCTGAGCGGGGACCCCCCCGGACACCCCCGTGTCCCCCCATCGCTAACGGCACCAGCGGCCCGAGCCCCGATTGGTTCCGACCCGGTGCCAATCCGGTGCCGACCCGGCGCGATCCGGTACCGATCCGGTGCCGACCCGGTATCAACCCAGTACCGATCCAGTACCGACCCGATGCCGACCCGGTGCCGATCCGGTACCGATCCAGTGCCGACCCAGTCCTGATCCAGTACCAACCCAGTACTGACCCGGTGCCGACCCAGTACCAATCCGGTACCAATCCGGTACCGATCCAGTACTGACCCAGTGCCGACCCAGTACCCATCTGGTGCCGATCCGGTGCCAACCCAGTGTGATCCGGTACCAATCTGGTACCGATCCGGTGCCGACCCAGTACCCATCTGCTACTGACCCGGTGCTGACCCGGTGCCGACCCAGTACCGATCCAGTACCAACCTGGTACCGATCCGGTGCCGACCCAGTGCCGACCCGGTACCAATCCGGTGCCGATCCGGTGCCGACCCGGTGCCGACCCAGTACCAATCCAGTGCCGACCCAGTACCAATCCGGTACCGATCCAGTACCGACCCGGTGCTGATCCGGTTCCAACCCAGTACCGACCCAGTGCCAATCAGGTGCCGACCCGGTACCAATCCAGTACCGATCCGGTGCCAACCCGGTACCGACCCGGTGCCGACCCGGTGCCAATCTGGTTCCGACCCGGTACCAATCCAGTACCGATCCCGTACCGACCTGGTGCCAATCAGGTGCCGACCCGATACCAATCCAGTACCGATCCGGTGCCAACCCGGTGCCAATCTGGTACCGACCCCGTACCAATCTGGTTCCGACCCGGTTCCGACCCGGTTCCGATCCCGCAGCCCCGGCCGCTCGGGCCCGCGGGCCGGGCAGGGAGGGCCCCCTGGGGCCGGGCTCGGTGCCCACGCAGGGACCGGCCACAATGTCCCCATTGAGGCCAGGGCGGTGGCGGCTGCTGGCACCGCAGGGCCAGGCCCGGGACAAACCGCGGCCCGGCCGCCTCCAGCTGCCACCGGCGCGGGGGGGACACGGTGACAAGGGGGGTGACACCCGCGTGCCACGCGGTGTCCCCAGCGCGGCAGGGTGGCCCCGTGGGGCTGGCCTTGACCGGTGTCACCCTACGGGGGTGGCCGCGGCGGGGGACACCGGCCATCCTGGAGTGACACTCGCTGGCCTGGCACCGCAGCAGGTGACGTCCCCGTGAGGATTGGGGACAGTCCCCAAGCTGGGGGGACCTGTCTGTGGGGGGGGCATGGCGGGGAGGGACAGGGACATTCGGTGTCCAGGGCCATGGTGGATGGGGGGACACAGGGACACTCGGTGTCCAGGGCCATGGGGAAGGGGACAGGGACACTCAGTGTCCAGGACCATGGCGGGCGGGGGGACAGGGACACTCGGTGTCCAGGGCCATGGTGGGGGGACACAGGGACACTGGGTGTCCAGGACCATGGTGGATGGGACAGGGACACTGGGTGTCCAGGACCATGGCGGGTGGGGACACAGGGACACTCGGTGTCCAGGACCATGGCAGGTGGGGGGACACAGGGACACTCGGTGTCCAGGACCATGGCGGGGGGGACACAGGGACACTGGGTGTCCAGGACCATGGTGGGGGGACACAGGGACACTGGGTGTCCAGGACCATGGCAGGGGACACAGGGACACTCGGTGTCCAGGGCCATGGTGGGGGGACACAGGGACACTCGGTGTCCAGGACCATGGCGGATGGGACAGGGACACTCGGTGTCCAGGGCCATGGCAGATGGGGACACAGGGACACTCGGTGTCCAGGACCATGGCAGGGGGGGACAGGGACACTCGGTGTCCAGGGCCATGGCAGATGGGGACACAGGGACACTCGGTGTCCAGGACCATGGCAGGGACACAGGGACACTCGGGGTCCAGGCCTCGTGTCCCCACGGTGTCACCATCACTCACAAATGTCCCCCCCCCCCCCCCCGGTCCCGGCGGTCACGTGACGCGGCCGGATTTCCCCCCCCCCCCCGCCCAGGATGCTCCGGCGCCGCCGCAGCCAATCAGCGCGCCGGGATCGCCTGCATCCCTCTCCACCAATCAGGAGCCGGCTGGCTGCGCCGCGCCCTGGCCCTTTAAGAGCCCTCCCCTACGTCATCGACCCTTGCCGCTGATTGGCCGCCCGAGCGCGGCGCTCCCGTCCTCCCCCGGCGGCCTCAGCCCGGGCGGCGTCATCGCCGCGCGGCAACCAATGGGCGGCGAGGACCGCCCTGACGGGCGGGCGGGCGGCCCAATGGCAGCGCGCGGCGGCGGCGGGCGGGGGCGGGCGCGGGGAGGCGGCGGCGGCGGCAAGATGGCGGCGCGGCGGGGCCCGGCGGCGGCGGGCGCGCTGCTGCTGCTGGCGCTGGCCGAGCTGGGCCCGGGGCGGGCGCCGCGCGGGGCCCGCGCCGCGCTCGACGTGCGGGAGCTCAGCGAGCTGCACTACGGCATCGAGATCCTGGCCGAGCCCGTGCTGGCCGGGCAGGTGCGCGGGGAACCGGGACCGGGGGGACCGGGGGGCCGTGGGGTACCGAGGGAGGGCCCGGGTCGGGCTGGGCCGGCACCGGGAGCCCTGGGGTCGGTGCCGGGACGGCGGGGGCTGGGCCGGCACCGGAACCGGGCGGGGGGGCCGGAGCCGGGCGGGGGGAACCGGAACCGGGCGGGGGGCACCGGAACCGGCCGGGGGTCGCCGGGTGTCGCCGGGGGCCGTTCCGCTTCCGGCGGCGGCACCGGGACCCGTTGGCCCCGGGGTGGGGGCGGGGCGCTGCTTCCTCCCCCCTTCCCCTCCCCCCTCCCGCCGGTCCCGGTTTCGGTTCCCCACGTGCGGGGGGGGGGGGAGGGGCCGCTGCCCCCCCGTGTCCCCCCCCGTGTCCCTTCCGTGTCCCCACCGTGTCCCCCGCGGTCTCGGGCCTGTCCCCAAGGGCGGGACGGGCCCCGTGGGGACCCCACGGCCACGGGAACCGTCACCCTGTGGCCTTGGGGACCCTGCGACCCCAGGGACCGTCACCATGTGGCCTTGGGGATTGTCACCCTGCGGCTCCGTGACCGTCACCCCGCGGTTCCCGGGATTGTCACCCTGCGGTTCCCGGGATTGTCACCCGCCCGCACAGGGGACAAGGCCCCTTCCGTGTCCCCAAGCGCCGGGAACCGCTCGGCCACACGCGGCCCCGTCCCCATTGTGACCCCCCAGCGCCAGGGGGGCCACAGTGACCCCCAAGCCACCCCTGGCGTCCCCCGGCGTCCCCCGGTGTCCCCCAATGTCCCCCAATGTCCCCCGGCGTCCCCCGGCGTCCCCCAATGTCCCCCAATGTCCCCCAATGTCCCCCGGTGTCCCCCCCGGTGTCCCCACCTCGGCGGCGGCGCCGGGTGCCACCCCTCGGCGCTGTCCCCGTCGCGGCGCCAGGCGGGGGACGTGGTGACGGTGGCGTCGAGGTTCCGGCAGCGCTACGAGTGCCGCCTGCCGCGCGGCGTCACCGACGGCGTCACCGAGGGACATGGGGACGGGGACAGCGAGCGGCCCTACGAGGGTGACAGCGTCACCGAGCTGCTGCGGCCCATGGCCGCGGGGCCCTGCCTGCTCAAGGTGCGGGGACACGGGGGGACGTGGGGACATGGGGACATGGGGACAGGGGGGACATGGGGACACACGGGGACAGGGGGGACACATGGGGACACAGGGGACATGGAGACAGGGGGACACAGGGACACATGGGGACACACGGGGACATGGGGGGACACATGGGGACACAGGGGGACATAGGGGGACGGGGGGACACATGGGGACACGCGGGGGGACACGGGGACATGGGGACACATGTGGGGACACACGGGACGGGGGGACACGTGGGGACACAGGGGGACACGGGGACGGGGGGACACGTGGGGACACAGGGGGACACGGGGGCATGGGGGGACGTGGGGACACAGGGGGACACGGGGACAGGGGGACACAGGGACATGGGGACACGTGGGGACACACGGGGGGACACATGGGGACACAAGGGGACACAGGGGGACATGGGGGGACATGGGGACACGTGGGGACACATGGGGACAGGGGGGACACCGAGCTGCTGCGCCCCATGGCTGCGGGGCCCTGCCTGCTCAAGGTGCGGGGACACGGGGGGACGTGGGGGGACATGGGGACACACGGGGACAGGGGGGACATGGGGATACAGGGGGACACAGGGACAGGGGGACACATGGGGACACATGGGGACACAGGGGACATGGAGACAGGGGGACACAGGGACATGGGGACACGCGGGGACACACGGGGACAGGGGGGACACGGGGACACATGGGGACACACAGGGACAGGGGGGGACACATGGGGACACATGGGGACACAGGGGGACATAGGGGGACAGGGGGGACACGCGGGGACACATGGGGACACGCGAGGGGACACGGGGACATGGGGACACATGTGGGGACACACGGGGATGGGGGGACACGTGGGGACACAGGGGGACACGGGGGCATGGGGGGGGACACGGGGACAGGGGGGACATGGGGATACAGGGGGACAGGGGGACACAGGGACATGGGGACACGTGGGGACACACGGGGGGACACATGGGGACACAAGGGGACACAGGGGGACATGGGGACAGGGGGACACAGGGACATGGGGACACGTGGGGACACACGGGGACAGGGGGGTCACCGAGCTGCTGCGCCCCATGGCCACCAGGCCCTGCCTGCTCAAGGTGCGGGGACACGGGGGGACGTGGGGACACGGGGGGGGGACACGTGGGGACACGGGGACACGGGGGGGGACACGTGGGGACACTGGGGATACCCCAGGGAGTGGGGCCACCCCCCCGGGGGGCAGGATGGGTGGCGGGTGGCCCCCCAGGGTGGCGGGTGGCCCTGCAGGATGTCACCCCAGGGTGGTGGGTGTCACCACAGGATGTCACCCCAGGGTGGCAGGTGTCACCTCAGGGTGGCGAGTGTCACTGCAGGGTGGTGGGTGGCCCCAGAGGGTAACGGGTGGCCCCCCAGGGTGGCAGGTGGCACCTCAGGGTGGCGGGTGGCCCCATAGAGTGGCAGGTGTCACCACAGGGTGACGGGTGTCACCACATGGTGGCCCCGCAGGGTGACAGGTGGCCCCCCATGGTGGTGGGTGGCCCCTCAGGGTGGCAGGTGGCACCGCAGGATGTCACCCCAGGGTGACAGGTGGCCCCCCAGGGTGGCGGGTGGCCCCGCAGGGTGGCAGGTGTCACCACAGGGTGTCACCCCAGGGTGGCGGGTGGCCCCTCAGGGTGGAAGGTGGCCCTGCAGGGAGGTCCCCATGGTGGCCCTAGAGGGTGACGGGTGTCACCACAGGGTGGCAGGTGGCCCCCCAGGGTGTCAGCCCAGGGTGTCCCCCCAGGGTGGCGGGTGTCACCACAGGGTGGTGGGTGTCACCCCGGGGTGTCACCACAGGGTGTCCCCCCAGGGTGGCGGGTGTCACCACAGGGTGGCGGGTGGCCCCATAGGGTGTCCCCCCAGGGTGTCACCCCAGGGTGGTGGGTGTCACCTCGGGGTGTCACCCCAGGGTGGCGGGTGTCACCCTGGGGTGGCAGGTGTCCCCCCCGGGTGTCCCCCCAGGGTGTCACCACAGGGTGGCGGGTGTCACCCCAGGGTGGCAGGTGTCACTCCAGGGTGTCACCCCAGGGTGGTGGGTGTCACCTCAGGGTGGTGGGTGGCCCCACAGGGTGGCAGGTGTCCCCCCCGGGTGTCCCCCCGGGTGGCGCTGGCCCCGTCCCAGCGCCGTCCCTGTCCCCGCAGACCAAGGACTGGTGGACGTACGAGTTCTGCTACGGGCGCCACATCCGGCAGTACCACGTGGAAGGTGCCACCGCTGTCACCGTCACCGTCACCGCGCGGGGCCACCACCGCGGCCACCGCCACCGCGCGGGGCCACCGCGGCCACCGGCCTCACGCGGCCCTGTCCCCGCAGAGGCCGAGATCAAGGGGGACGTCCTGGTCCTGGGCTACTACGAGGCGGCGTCGGACTGGGACGATGACACGGCCGAGGTGGGCGTCCGCGGGGACACGGTGACACCGGGGGGTCTGTGTCCCCAAGGGAGCTGGTGACACCGGGGGGCTCCGTGTCCCCGTGGGTGACACTGACACCGGGGGGGTCTGTGTCCCCATGGGAGCTGGTGACACCGGGGGGCCGCCATGTCCCCACGGGTGACGGTGACACCAGGGGGGCTCCGTGTCCCCGCGGGAGCTGGTGACATTGGGGGGGCTGCCACGTCCCCATGGGCGGAGGTGACACCAGGGGGCTCCGTGTCCCCGTGGGAGCTGGTGACACCGGGGGAGCCACCACCTCCCCGCGGGTGACACTGACACTGGGAGGCTCCGTGTCCCCATGGGAGCTGGTGACACCAAGGGGCCTCCGTGTCCCTGTGGGTGGCAGTGACACCAGGGGGCCACCACGTCCTCACGGGAGGCGGTGACACTGGCAGAGCTGCCATGTCCCCGCGGGTGACAGTGACCCCATGTCCCCACTATGTCCCCGTGGGTGGCAATGACCCCATATCCCCACTGTGTCCCCCTGTGTCCCCACGGGTGACAGTGACCCCGTCCCCACGTGTCCCCGCGGGTGGCAGTGACCCCCTGTCCCCCCCGTGTCCCCGTGGGTGGCAGTGACCCTGTGTCCCCGCGGGTGGCAGTGACCCCACATGTCCCCACGGGTGGCAGTGTCCCCACTGTGTCCCCGCGGGTGGCCGTGACCCTGTGTCACCCCTGTGTCCCCGTGGGTGGCAGTGACACCGTCCCCCCCCCGTGTCCCCACGGGTGGCAGTGACCCCCTGTCCCCCCGTGTGTCCCCACGGGTGGCAGTGACCCCGTGTCCCCACATGTCCCCGCGGGTGGCAGTGACCCCCCCGTCCCCCCGCGGGTGGCAGTGACCCCCCGTGTCCCCCCGTGTGTCCCCACGGGTGGCAGTGACCCCATGTCCCCACGTGTCCCCACGGGTGGCAGTGACCCCACGTGTCCCCACGGGTGGCAGTGACCCCGTCCCCACGTGTCCTCGCGGGTGGCAGTGACCCCCCGTCCCCCCGCGGGTGGCAGTGACCCCATGTCCCCACATGTCCCCACGGGTGGCAGTGACCCTGTGTCCCCACGGGTGGCAGTGACCCCACATGTCCCCACGGGTGGCAGTGACCCCGTGTCCCCGCGGGTGGCAGTGACCCCACATGTCCCCCCCGTGTCCCCCCGTCCCCGCAGCGCCCCCCGCGGCTCGGGCGCTACCACAGCCAGCGCTACGTGAACGGCTCCCGCTGCGACGTCACCGGGCGCCCGCGCGAGGCCGAGGTCCGGGTAAGTGACAGGCGCGGGGACAGCGTCCCCAACGACGTCCCCAACGACGTCCCCAACGACGTCCCTCCCGCGGGGACAACGTCCCCAACGACGTCCCCAACGACGTCACCAATGACGTCCCGACATCCCCAACGATGTCCCGATGTCCCCCCCGCGGTGACAGCGTCCCCAACGCCATCCCGACGTCCCCAACCACGTCCTGCCGTCCCCAATGACATCCCCAATGCCATCCCCAACGCCGTCCCGCTGTCCCCGATGACGTCCCCAGTGACATCCCGATGTCCCCAACAACGTCCCGACGTCCCCAATGCCGTCCTGCTGCCCCAACAACGTCCCGACACCACCAATGACGTCTTGACATCCCCAATGATGTCCTGACGTCCCCAATGCCATCCCAACGTCCCCAATCACGTCCCAACATCCCCAATGCCGTCCTGCTGTCCCCAACGACGTCCCGACACCCCCAATGATGTCTTGACATCCCCAATGACGTCCTGACGTCCCCAATGCCGTCCCGCCGTCCCCAACGATGTCCCTACGTCCCTAATGCCGCGGTGACAATGTCCCCAATGACATACTAACGTCCCCAATGACGTCCCGACGTCCCCAATGATGTCCCGAACGCCGTCCTGCTGTCCCCAATGCCATCCCGCTGTCCCCAATGACGTCCTGACGTCCCCAACGATGTCCCGACGTCCCCAATGCCGTGGTGACAACGTCCCCAACGACATCCCGCCGTCCCCAACGCCGTCCCCATGTCCCCAATGCCGTCCTGCCGTCCCCAACGCCGTCCCCAAGTCCCCAACGCCGTCCCCATGTCCCCAACGCCGCAGTTCGTGTGCGAGGAGGGCTCCGCGGACCGCGTCGTGCGCGTGGACGAGCCGCAGTCGTGCTCCTACGTGCTCACGGTGCAGAGCGCGCGCGTGTGCGGCCACCCGCGGCTGCGCCCGCCGCCCCACTGACGTCCCGACGTCCCCAATGACGTCCCGCCGTCCCCAACGCCGTCCCGACGTCCCCAATGACATCCCGACGTCGCCAATGACGTCCCAGCGTCCCCAATGACGTCCCAACGTGCCCAATGACGGCCCAACGTGCCCAATGACGTCCCAACGTCCCCAACGCCGTCCTGACGTCCCCAATGCCGTCCTGCTGTTCCGAACGACGTCCCGACACCCCCAATGACGTCCCGACATCCCCAATGATGTCCTGACATCCCCAATGACGTCCCAGCGTCCCCAACAACGTCCTGACGTCCCCAATGACATCCCGACATCCCCAATGACATCCCGACGTCCCCAATGACGTCCTGACATCCCCAACGACGTCCCGCCATCCCCAGTGACGTCCCGCCATCCCCAATGACGTCCCGACGTCCCCGATGCCGCGGTGACAACGTCCCCAACGACATCCCGACATCCCCAATGACATCCCGACGTCCCCAATGACGTCCCAACGTCCCCAACGACGTCCCGACGTCCCCAATGACATCCCCAATGACGTCCCAACGTCCCCAACGATGTCCCGACATCCCCAATGACGTCCCAACGTCCCCAATGACGTCCCAACGTCCCCAACGCCGTCCCCAAGTCCCCAACGCCGCAGTTCGTGTGCGAGGAGGGCTCCGCGGACCGCGTCGTGCGCGTGGACGAGCCGCAGTCGTGCTCCTACGTGCTCATGGTGCAGAGCGCGCGCGTGTGCGGCCACCCGCGGCTGCGCCCGCCGCCCCACTGACGTCCCGACGTCCCCAATGACGTCCCAGCGTCCCCAATGACGTCCCGACGTCCCGAACGACGTCCTGACGTCCCCAACGCCGTCCCGACGTCCCCAATGACGTCCCGACGTCCCCAATGACATCCCGACGTGCCCAATGATGGCCCAACATCCCCAATGACGTTCCAATGCCCCAATGACATCCCGACGTGCCCAATGACGTCCCGACGTGCCCAACGACGTCCTGACGTCCCCAATGACGTCCCAACGTCCCCAATGACATCCTGCTGTCCCCAATGACGTCCCGACATCCCCAACGCCGTCCCGATGTCCCCAACGCCGTCCCCACGTCCCCAACGCCGTCCCCCTGTCCCCAACGCCGCAGTTCGTGTGCGAGGAGGGCTCCGCGGACCGCGTCGTGCGCGTGGACGAGCCGCAGTCGTGCTCCTACGTGCTCACGGTGCAGAGCGCGCGCGTGTGCGGCCACCCGCGGCTGCGCCCGCCGGCGCGCGCCGCCCCCCGCGCCATCCTGTGCCGCCCCGCGCTCAGCGCCCACCAGTACGGAGAGTACGTGCGAGCGCGGCGAGGTGAGTGACGGGGACGGCGGGGGACATCAAGGGACGTTGGGGGATGTTGGGGGACGTTGGAGGACGTTGGGGGATGTAGTGGGACGTTGGGGGACATCGGGGAACGTTGTGGGACATTGGGGGAGGTCATGGGACGGTGGGGGACATTGGGGTACGTTGTGGGACATCAGGGAACGTTGTGGGACATTGTGGGACATTGGGGGAGGTCGTGGGACGGTGGGGGACATTGGGGGACGTTGTGGGACATCAGGGAACGTTGTGGGACATTGGGGGACGTTGTGGGACATCGGGGGACATTGGGGGACATCGGGGGACACTGGGGGATGTTGGGGGATGTTCTGGGACATTGGGGGAGATTGTGGGATGGCGGGGGACATTGTGGGATGTTGTAGGACATTTGGGGACATCGGGGAATGTTGTGGGACGTTGGGGGACATCGGGGAACATTGTGGGACATTGTGGGACGACAGGGGACGTTGGGGGATGTAGTGAGACATCGAGGAGCGTTGTGGGACATTGGGGGACATTGGGGGAGGTCATGGGACGGTGGGGGACATTGTGGGACGTTGTGGGACATCAGGGAACGTTGTGGGACATTGGGGGACATTGGGGGAGGTCGTGGGACGGTGGGGGACATTGTGGGATGTTGTGGGACATCAGGGAACGTTGTGGGACATTGGGGGACATTGGGGGAGGTCGTGGGACGGTGGGGGACATTGTGGGATGTTGTGGGACATCAGGGAACGTTGTGGGATGTTGTGGGACATTGGGGGACATCATGGGACGTTGCAGGATGTTGTGGGACGGTGGGGGACGTTGTGGGACATTGTGGGACATCTGGGGACATTGTGGGACATCGGGGGACGCTGGGGGACGTTGTGGGACATCGAGGAATGTTGGGGGACGTTGTGGGACATTGGGGGACGTGGGAGGTTGTGGGACATCTGGGGACATCGGGGGACATCGGGGGACGCTGGGGGATGTTGGGGGATGTTGTGGGACGTTGTGGAACATCAGGGGACGCTGGGGGACATCACAGGACATTGGGGGATGTTGTGGGACATTGGGGAGGTCGTGGGACAGTGGGGGACATTGTGGGACGTTGTGGGACATTGTGGGACATCGGGGAACGTTGTGGGACGTTGCGGGACATCAGGGGACATCGGGGACATTGGGGGATGTTGTGGGGCATTGTGGGACGTTGCGGGACATCAGGGGTCATTGTGGGACATCGGGGAACGTTGTGGGACGTTGTGGGACATCGGGGGACACTGGGGGACATCACGGGACGTTGGGGGACGTTGTGGGACATTGGGGGACATTGTGGGACATCGAGGAACGTTGTGGGACATTGTGGGACATCGGGGGACGCCGGGGGACATCACAGGACGTTGTGGGATGTTGGGGGACGTTGGGGGACATCAGGGAACGTTGTGGGACATTGTGGGACGTTGGGGGACGTTGTGGGACTTTATGGGACATTGGGGAACATCATGGGATGTTGCGGGACGTTGCGGGACATCAGGGGACATCGGGGACATCTGGGGATGTTGTGGGGCATTGTAGGACGTTGTGGGACATTGCGGGGCATTGCGGGACGTTGCAGGACATCAGGGGACATTGTGGGACATCGGGGAATGTTGTGGGACGTTGTGGGACATTGGGGGACATCACGGGACGTTGGGGGATGTTGTGGGACATCGGGGGACATCACAGGACATTGGGGGACGTTGTGCGATGTTGTGGGATGTAGTGGGACATTGCGGGACACTGGGGGACACTGGGGGACATTGGACGTTGTGGGACATCACGGGACATCGGGGGACGTTGTGGGACATCGGGGGACGTTGTGGGACATCGCGGGACATTGCAGGACATTGGGGGACACTGGGGGACACTGGGGGACATCACGGGGCATCACGGGACATTGTGGGACATCGTGGGACATTATGGGACATTGGGGGACGTTGTGGGACATTGCGGGACGTTGTGGGACATCGGAGGACATCGTGGGATGTTGTGGGACATTGGGGGACGTTGGGGGACATCAAGGGACATCGCGGGATGTTGTGGGACATTGGGGGATGTTGTGGGGACATCACAAGACATTGGGGGATGTTGTGGGACATCAGGAGACATCCTGGGGTGTTGTGGGACGTTGTGGGACGTTGCGGGACATTGCAGGACATTGGGGGACACTGGGGGACATCGGACATTGTGGGACATCACAGGACATCAGCGGACGTTGTGGGACATTGCGGGACGTTGTGGGACATCGGAGGACATCGTGGGATGTTGTGGGACATTGTGGGACGTTGTGGGATATTGTGGGACATCAGGGGACATTGTGGGACGTTGGGGGACATCATGGGACATTGGGGGACATCACGGGACATTGTGGGACATCACAGGACATCAGGGGACGTTGGGGGACATTGGGGGACGTTGGGGGACATTGTGGGACATTATGAGATGTTGTGGGACGTTGTGGGACGTTGTGGGACATCGTGTGACATCGCGGGATGTTGTGGGACATTGTGGGACGTCGCGGGATATTGTGGGACATCAGGGGACATTGTGGGACGTTGGGGGACATTGGGGGATGTTGGGGGACACTGGAGGACATCGGACATTGTGGGACATTGTGGGACATCACGGGATGTTGTGGGACATTGTGGGGTGTTGTGGGACGTTGGGAGACATCATGGGACATTGGGGGACATCACAGGACATCAGGGGATGTTGTGGGACATTGGGGGACGTTGGGGGACATTGGGGGACATTGGGGGACACTGGGGGACATCGGACATTGTGGGACATTGTGGGACATCACGGGATGTTGTGGGACATTGTGGGGTGTTGTGGGACGTTGGGGGACATCATGGGACATTGGGGGACATCACAGGACATCAGGGGACGTTGTGGGACGTTGTGGGACATCGTGTGACATCGCGGGATGTTGTGGGACATTGTGGGACGTCGCGGGATATTGTGGGACATCAGGGGACATTGGGGGACGTTGGGGGACATCATGGGACATTGGGGGACATCACGGGACATTGTGGGACATCACAGGACATCAGGGGACGTTGTGGGACGTTGTGGGACATCGTGGGACATCGTGTGACATTGCGGGATGTTGTGGGACATTGTGGGACGTCGCGGAATATTGTGGGACATCAGGGGACATTGTGGGACATTGGGGACATCACGGGACATTGTGGGACATCACAGGACATCAGGGGACGTTGTGGGACATTGGGGGACGTTGGGGGACATTGTGGGACATTATGAGATGTTGTGGGACGTTGTGGGACGTTGTGGGACATCGTGTGACATCGCGGGATGTTGTGGGACATTGTGGGACGTCGCGGGATATTGTGGGACATCAGGGGACATTGTGGGACGTTGGGGGACATTGGGGGATGTTGTGGGACGTTGTGGGACATCGTGTGACATCGCGGGATGTTGTGGGGCGTTGTGGGACGTCACGGGGCGCTGGGGGACGTCGCGGGACATTGGGGGGCATTGTGGGACATTGTGGGACGTTGAGGGACATCGCGGGACTTTGTGGGATATTGGGGGACATTGTGGGTCATCAGGGGACATTGTGGGACATTTGGGGACATCGGGGGGCATTGTGGGACATCGCAGGACATTGTGGGATGTTGTGGAACATTGGGGGATGTTGTGGGACATCAGCGGACGTTGCGGGACGTTGTGGGACATCATGGGACATTGCGGGACATTGGGGGACGTTGCGGGACATTGTGGGATGTTGTGGGACATTGTGGGACATCGGGGGACGCTGTGGGACGTTGTGGGACATCGGGGCCATCGCGCTGCTCCCTCCGCCCGCAGCCGACACCGCGCGGAAGCCGGAGCAGATCCCGGAGCAGCCGGGAACGCCGGACACGAAGGAGCCCGCGCGGGTCCCCAGCGGGGCCACCGCGTCCCCGCGCGGCGGTACGGCCCCTGTCCCCGCGTCCCCGCGTCCCCGCGCCGGGGACGTCGCCTCCCGCCGGTGCCAGCCCTGTCCCCGTGTCCCCTCCCAGCCGCGCCGGGGGACGATGCCACCGGGGAGGCCGCGCTCTGGGAGCGGCTCCGCGAGGTGACCGGCACGGCCGGCGCGCGGGTGAGTCCACGTGTCCCCATGTCCCCGTGTCCCCATGTCCCGTGTCCTCATGTCCCCGTGTCCCCCTGTCCCCATGTCCCCGTGTCCCCTGTCCCCGTGTCCCCGTGTCCCCCTGTCCCCGTGTCCCCTGTCCCCGTGTCCCCATGTCCCGTGTCCCCTGTCCCTGTGTCCCCGTGTCCCCATGTCCCCGTGTCCCCATGTCCCCGTGTCCCCTGTCCCCATGTCCCCGTGTCCCCTGTCCCCTGTCCCCGTGTCCCCATGTCCCCGTGTCCCCCTGTCCCCATGTCCCGTGTCCCCATGTCCCGTGTCCCCGTGTCCCCTGTCCCCGTGTCCCCATGTCCCCCTGTCCCCATGTCCCCGTGTCCCCTGTCCCCATGTCCCCGTGTCCCCTGTCCCTGTGTCCCCATGTCCCCCTGTCCCCCTGTCCCCCTGTCCCCATGTCCCCGTGTCCCCTGTCCCCATGTCCCTGTGTCCCCATGTCCCCCTGTCCCCCTGTCCCCCTGTCCCCATGTCCCCGTGTCCCCTGTCCCCATGTCCCCGTGTCCCCATGTCCCCGTGTCCCCGTGTTCCCCTGTCCCCATGTCCCCCTGTCCCCCTGTCCCGTGTCCCCATGTCCCCTGTCCCCTGTCCCCGTGTCCCCATGTCCCCTGTCCCCGAGTCCCCTGTCCCCGTGTCCCATGTCCCCATGTCCCCTGTCCCCATGTCCCTGTGTCCCCTGTCCCTGTGTCCCTGTGTCCCCTGTCCCCATGTCCCCGTGTCCTGTGTCCCCATGTCCCCGTGTCCCCATGTCCCCGTGTCCCCATGTCCCCTGTCCCCGTGTCCCCGTGTCCCCTGTCCCCATGTCCCCGTGTCCCCTGTCCCCATGTCCCCCTGTCCCGTGTCCCCGTGTCCCCTGTCCCCGTGTCCCCGTGTTCCCCTGTCCCCGTGTTCCCCTGTCCCCCGTGTCCCCTGTCCCCCGTGTCCCCATGTCCCCGCGGTGCCACCGGCCCCGCTCCACTGCCCAATCCCCGCAGCAGGAAGAGCCGCCCGTGACGGCAGCGGAGAGCCCGCCCGATGGTGAGTGCCCGTGGGGACGGGTGACCCGCGGTGACGGTGACGGTGGCCTCACGGTGACGGGTGTCCCCGCGGGGACGGGTGGCCCCGTGGTGGCCCCACAATGACAGGTGGCCCCACAGTGACGGTGGCCCCGCAGTGATGGCTGCTCCACCGCGATGGGTGCCCTGCGGTGACAGTGGCCCCGTGGTGACGGGTGCCCCCGCGGTGATGGTGACAGGTGGCCCCATGGTGACAAATGTCCCATGGTGATGGGTGCCCCACGGTGGCCCCGCGGTGACGGGCGACCCCATGGGTGCCCTGCGGTGACGGGTGCCCCATGGTGACACTGGCCCCGCGGTGATGGTGACAGTGGCCCCGCAGTGACAGGTGCCCCACGGTGACGGTGGCCCTGTGGTGACAGGCGGCCCCATGATGATGGTGGCCCCGCAGTGATGGTGACGGGTGCCCCACAGTGACAGGTGCCCCACGGTGACGGTGGCCCGTGGTGCCGGGTGGCCCCGTGGTGGCCCCGCGGTGCCGGGTGACCCCGCGGTGCCGGTGGCCGCGCGGTGATGGTGGTGGCTGCCCCATGGTGGCCCCGCGGTGCTGGTGGCCCCGCGATGGCCCCGCGGCGGTGGCGGCCGCCAGCCCCGTCCCCGCCGTCCCCGTCCAGGTCCCCGCACGCAGATCCACGTGAAGCTGATCCGGAGCCCCGCGGAGCTGCTGCGCTTCATCCAGGAGCTCAGGGCCACCGGGAAGGTGGGTGCGGGACGGGGGGACGGGGACGGGGACGGGGACATCCCTGCGCCCGCCGTCCAACCCGGGATCCCTCTTGGAAAAGCCGCAATTCCCGCCTGGGAAGCTCCCGTGTACGGAGCGTGTCCTGGTCACACGGTGCCTCTGCTCCCGACCCCTTTCCCGTGTCCTGGGGACGGGATTTTGTCATCCCGAGGGGTTTGGGCACCTTCCTATGTCCTTGGGGACGGGATTTTGTCATCCCGAGGGATCCGGCCCCTTTCCCGTGTCCTTGGGGACAGGATTTTGTCATCCCAAGGGATCCAGGTCCTGTGTCCTTGGGACGGGATTTTGTCATCCCGAGGGATCCGGACGCTTTCCAATGTCCTTGGGGACAGGATTTTGTCATCCCGAGGGATCCAGGTCCTGTGTCCTTGGGACGGGATTTTGTCATCCCGAGGGATCCGGGTGCTTTCCCGTGTCCTGGGGACAGGATTTTGTCATCCCGAGGGATTTGGGTGCTTTCCTATATTGTTAGGGGCGGAATTTTGTCACCCCGAGGGATGCGTCCCCTTTCCCGTGTCCTGGGGACGGGATTTTGTCATCCTGAGGGGTTTGGGCACCTTCCTGTGTCCTGGGGACGGGATTTTGTCATCCCGAGGGATCCCCCTTCCCCGGGACACTCGGCCGCATCCTCTGCCCCTCCAGGCGCGGGAGGAGGCGGCCGAGGAGGAGGAGGCGCCGGAGAAGAGCCCGGAGCGCCCGATTCCCGAGGATCCCGGCGTTCCCGAGGATCCCGGCGTTCCCGAGGATCGCCCCATTCCCGAGGATCCCCCCATTCCTGAGGATCCCCCCGTTCCCGAGGATCCCCCCGTTCCCGAGGGTCCCGGTGTCCCCGAGGATCCCGCTGTCCCCGAGGGTCCCGGCGTCCCCGAGGAGCCCCCGGCCGCGGCGGGGGAGCCCCCAGAGGACGATGATGATGATGATGATGATGAGGATGATGAGGATGAGGAAGGGCGGCTGCTGCGGGGCTTCGAGCGGGAGCTGCGGGCCCTGCTGCCCCGCGGGGACGCGGCCCGGCTCGGGGAGGACGTGGAGAGGGAGCTGGACAACGGCATCGACGAGGTGAGCGGGGCGCGATGACGGGGACACCGGCATCGTCCCTGTCCCCAGCCATGGGGACACCCGTCCCATCCCTGTCCCCCCGATGGGGACACCGGCATCGTCCCTGTCCCTGACAATGGGGACACCGGCATCGTCCCTGTCCCCAGCCATGGGGACACCTGTCCTATCCCTGTCCCCCTGATGGGGACACCGGCCTCGTCCCTGTCCCAATGGGGACACCGGCATCGTCCCTGTCCCTGACAATGGGGACACCAGCATTGTCCCTGTCCCCAACCATGGGGACGCCTGCCCGGCCTCGTCCCTGTCCCCGCCAATGGGGACACCCGTCCCGTCCCTGTCCCAATGGGGACACCAGCATCGTCCCTGTCCCCAACCATGGAGACGCCCACCCGGCCTCGTCCCTGTCATCAACAATCGGGACACCCAGCTGGCCTCGTCCCTGTCCCCAACGATGGGGACACCCGTCCCGGTCCCTGACGATGGGGACACCCAGCTGGCCTCATCCCTGTCCCTCATGATGGGGACACCGGGCTCATCCTTGTCCCCAACGATGGGGACACCGGCCTCGTCCCTGTCCCCATGATGGGGACACCCGTCCCGTCCCGTCCCTGTCCCCGTGATGGGGACGCCCTCCCGGCCTTCTCCCTGTCCCCACGATGGGGACACCCGTCCCATCCCGTCCGTGTCCCCACGATGGGGACACCCTCCCGTCCCGTCCCTGTCCCCATCACAGGGACACCCGTCCCGTCCCGTCCCGTCCCGGTCCCCACGATGGGGACGCCCTCCCGGCCTTGTCCCGGTCCCCACGATGGGGACACCCGTCCCGTCCCTGTCCCTGTCCCCATCACGGGGACACCCGTCCCGTCCCGTCCCTGTCCCCACAATGGGGACGCCCTCCCGCCCCGTCCCTGTCCCCGTGATGGGGACGCCCTCCCGTCCCGTCCCTGTCCCCACGATGGGGACACCCATCCTGTCCCGTCCCTGTCCCCATGATGGGGACACCCGTCCCGTCCCGTCCCCGTCCCCGTGATGGGGACACCCGTCCCGTCCCGTCCCTGTCCCCACAATGGGGACGCCCTCCTGTCCCGTCCCTGTCCCCGTGATGGGGACGCCCTCCCGTCCCCATCCCTGTCCCCACGATGGGGACACCCGTCCCGTCCCGTCCCTGTCCCTGTGATGGGGACACCCTCCTGGCCCCGTCCCTGTGATGGGGACACCCGTCCCTGTCCCTGTCCCCATCACGGGGACACCCGTCCCGTCCCGGCCCTGTCCCCAATGATGGGGACGCCCTCCCGTCCCGTCCCTGTCCCCATCACGGGGACACCCGTCCCGTCCCTGTCCCCGTGATGGGGACACCCGTCCCGTCCTGTCCCTGTCCCCACGATGGGGACACCCATCCCGTCCCTGTCCCCACGATGGGGACGCCCTCCTGTCCCCGTCCCCGTGATGGGGACACCCGTCCCGTCCCCATCCCTGTCCCCACGATGGGGACACCCGTCCCGTCCCTGTCCCCATGATGGGGACACCCATCCCGTCCCGTCCCTGTCCCCACGATGGGGACACCCGTCCCGTCCCCGTCCCTGTCCCCAGTGATGGGGACGCCCTCCCGTCCTGTCCCTGTCCCCATCACGGGGACACCCGTCCCGTCCCGTCCCTGTCCCCGTGATGGGGACGCCCTCCCGTCCCGTCCCCGTCCCCGTGATGGGGACACCCGTCCCGTCCCGTCCCCGTCCCCGCTCAGCCGCGGCCTCCCCCGGGCGCAGGACGAGCTGGAGGCCGAGGGCCTCAAGGGCGACCTGGACCGCGCGCGGGGCTCCCGCTCGCTGCCCTCCACCCTGCAGCGCCTCATGGACGAGCTGGACGGGGGCCCTGCGGCGCCGCGCGGCGGGGACGGGGACGGCCACGGGGACGGGGACGGGAGCGACGACGGCCCCGCGGCGCACGGTGCGTCCCCGGCCACTGCGCGGGCACCGCGGGGAGGGGACACGTGGGGACAGGGGACACGTGTGGATGGGGGACACGTGTGGGGATGGGGGGACACGTGTGGGGATGGGGGGACACGTGTGGGGACGGGGGACACGTGTGGGGATGGGGGGACACGTGTGGGGACGGGGGGACACGTGGGGATGGGGGACACGTGTGGGGATGGGGGGAAATGCGTGGGGACAGGGGGGACACGTGTGGGGATGGGGGGACACGTGTGGGGATGGGGGGAAATGCGTGGGGACAGGGGGGACACGTGTGGGGATGGGGGGACACGTGTGGGGATGGGGGGGACACGCGTGGGGATGGGGGACACGTGTGGGCATGGGGGGGACACGCGTGGGGATGGGGGGACACGTGTGGGGATGGGGACACGTGTGGGGATGGGGGGGACACGTGTGGGGATGGGGGACACGTGTGGGGACGGGGGGGACACGTGTGGGGATGGGGGGACACGTGTGGGGACGGGGGACACGTGTGGGGATGGGGACACGTGTGGGGATGGGGGGACATGTGTGGGGATGGGGACACGTGTGGGGATGGGGGACACGTGTGGGGATGGGGACACGTGTGGGGATGGGGGGACACGTGTGGGGATGGGGGACACGTGTGGGGATGGGGACACGTGTGGGGATGGGGGGACACACGTGGGGATGGGGGACACGCGTGGGAACGGGGGGACACGTGTGGGGATGGGGGACACGTGTGGGGACGGGGGGACACGTGTGGGGATGGGGGGACACGTGTGGGGACGGGGGACACGTGTGGGGACGGGGGGACACGTGTGGGGACGGGGGACACGTGTGGGGACGGGGGACACGTGTGGGGACAGGGGGGACACGTGTGGGGATGGGGGACACGTGTGGGGACGGGGGGGACACGTGTGGGGACAGGGGGGACACGTGTGGGGATGGGGGACACGTGTGGGGACGGGGGGGACACGCGTGGGGATGGGGGACACGTGTGGGGATGGGGGACACGTGTGGGGATGGGGGGGACACGCGTGGGGATGGGGGACACGTGGGGATGGGGGGACACGTGTGGGGATGGGGGACACGTGTGGGGATGGGGGACACGTGTGGGGATGGGGGACACGCGTGGGGATGGGGGGGACACGCGTGGGGATGGGGGACACGTGTGGGGATGGGGGACACGCGTGGGGATGGGGGGGACACGCGTGGGGATGGGGGGACACGTGTGGGGATGGGGGACACGTGTGGGGATGGGGGGACACGTGTGGGGATGGGGGGACACGTGTGGGGACGGGGGACACGTGTGGGGACGGGGGGACACGTGTGGGGACGGGGGACACGTGTGGGGACGGGGGACACGTGTGGGGATGGGGGGACACGTGTGGGGATGGGGGACACGTGTGGGGACGGGGGACACGTGTGGGGATGGGGGGACACGCGTGGGGATGGGGGACACGTGTGGGGACGGGGGGACACGTGTGGGGATGGGGGGACACGTGGGGATGGGGGACACGTGTGGGGATGGGGGACACGTGTGGGGACGGGGGGACACGCGTGGGGATGGGGGGACACGTGTGGGGATGGGGGGGACACGTGTGGGGATGGGGGGACACGTGTGGGGATGGGGGGACACGTGTGGGGATGGGGGACACGTGTGGGGATGGGGGGACACGTGTGGGGATGGGGGACACGCGTGGGGACGGGGGGACACGCGTGGGGACGGGGGGACACGCGTGGGGACGGGGGACACGTGTGGGGACGGGGGGACACGCGTGGGGACGGGGGACACGTGTGGGGATGGGGACACGTGTGGGGATGGGGGGACACGTGTGGGGATGGGGGACACGTGTGGGGATGGGGGACACGTGTGGGGATGGGGGGACACGTGTGGGGATGGGGGACACGTGTGGGGATGGGGGACACGTGTGGGGATGGGGGGACATGTGTGGGGATGGGGGACACGTGTGGGGATGGGGACACGTGTGGGGATGGGGGGGACACGTGTGGGGATGGGGGGACACGCGTGGGGATGGGGGACACACGTGGGGACGGGGGACACGTGTGGGGATGGGGGACACGTGTGGGGATGGGGACACGTGTGGGGATGGGGGGACACGTGTGGGGATGGGGGACACGCGTGGGGATGGGGACACGTGTGGGGATGGGGGACACGTGTGGGGATGGGGGGGACATGCGTGGGGATGGGGGGACACGTGTGGGGATGGGGGACACGTGTGGGGACGGGGGGACACGTGTGGGGACGGGGGGACACGTGTGGGGATGGGGGGACACGTGTGGGGATGGGGGACACGTGTGGGGATGGGGGGACACGCGTGGGGACGGGGGACACGTGTGGGCACCAGGGAGGGGACACGTGTGGGCACCAAAGGGACACGGGTGGGCATGGGGGACACGCGTGGGGACGGGGGGACACGTGTGGGGACGGGGGGACACGTGTGGGCACCGGGGAGGGGACACGCCACTGCTGCGTGGGCACCACGGGGACGGGGACAGTGATGGTGATGGTGATGGTGACCCCGCCGTCCCCGCAGGCCGCGCGCGGGGTGCAGCTGAGCGGGGCGCGCGGTGCCGGTGACGGTGACGGTGCCGGTGACAGTGATGGTGACAGTGCCGGTGACAGTGACAGTGCCACCGCGCGGCCCCCGTCCCCCCCGCGCGCCGGGCCCCGTGACCACCCCCAGCTGCGGCGCCTGGAGCGGCGCCTGCGGGAGCTGCTGGCCAAGGAGGGGCTGCGCGCGCAAGGTAGCGCCACGGCTGTCCCCGTGTCCCCTCCGTGTCCCCACGTGTCCCCGTGTCCCCACCGTGTCCCCCCGCGTGTCCCCACCGTGTCCCCTCCGTGTCCCCTCCCTGTGTCCCCACTGTGTCCCCTCCGTGTCCCCTCCGTGTCCCCTCCGTGTCCCCACCGTGTCCCCACGTGTCCCCACGTGTCCCCGTGTCCCCACCGTGTCCCCGTGTCCCCACCTTGTCCCCCTGCGTGTCCCCCGTGTCCCCACCATGTCCCTTCCCCATGTCCCCACCATGTCCCCGTGTCCCCTCCGTGTCCCCACCGTGTACCCCCGCGTGTCCCCCGTGTCCCTGTGTCCCCTCCCTGTGTCCCCACCGTGTCCCCGTGTGTCCCCGTGTGTCCCCTCCATGTCCCCATGTCCCCCCGCGTGTCCCCACTGTGTCCCCATGTCCCCTCACCATGGCCCTGTCCCCTCCCTGTGTCCCCTCCCCGTGTCCCCCCACGTGTCCCCCGTGTCCCCCTGCGTGTCCCCCATGTCCCCGTGTCCTCTCCCCATGTCCCTGTCTCCCCATGTCCCCCCACGTGTCCCCACTGTGTCCCCCTGCGTGTCCCCCGTGTCCCCACCATGTCCCCTCCCCATGTCCCCACCATGTCCCCGTGTCCCCTCCCCATGGCCCTGTCCCCTCCCTGTGTCCTTACCGTGTCCCCATGTCACCCCACATGTCCCCACCGTGTCCCCTCCCCATGGCTCTGTCCCCTCCCCATGTCCCCACCGTGTCCCCATGTCCCCCCGCGTGTCCCCCGTGTCCCCGTGTCCTCTCCCCATGTCCCTGTGTCCCTGTGTCCCCCCGCGTGTTCCCACCATGTCCCCGTGTCCCCTCCCCGTGTCCCCACCGTGTCCCCGTGTCCCCTCACCATGGCCCTGTCCCCTCCCCGTGTCCCCACCGTGTCCCCATACCCCTGTGTGTCCCTGTGTCCCCTCCCTGTGTCCCTGTCCCCCCACGTGTCCCTGTGTCCCCACGTGTCCCTGTGTGCCCCCCTGTGTCCCCATGCCCTCCCCGTGTCCTCCCCGTTCCCTGTGCCCCCCCGTGTCCCCCCCGTGTCCCCATGTCCTCCCCCATTCCCTGTCCCCTCCCCATGTCCCCACCGTGTCCCTGTACTCCCCGCGTGTCCTCTCCCCGTTCCTCATCCCCTCCCCATCCCCGCATCCCCCCACGTGTCCCCATGTCCCCCACGTGTCCCCATGTCCCCTCCATGTCCCCCCCCGTGTCCCCGTGTCCCCCCCGCCGCCCGCTCCGTCTCCCCGCAGGGCGGATCGAGATCCGGGTGGTGACGGGGGGTGACGAGGACGACGGGCGCTGGCTCTGGGACGAGGACACCGGGGACCTCAGGGACGTTTTCCTCAACATCCTGGTGAGGCCGGGGGGGACGGGGGGGGACAGGGGGGCGGGAGGGGCCCGGTGCCTGCGCGGGTCCCCTGGTGCCCACGGGTGTCCCCATCCCCACGCGTGTCCCCTCCCCGGTGCCCATGCGTGTCCCCATCCCCACACGTGTCCCCCCGTCCCCACCTGTGTCCCCGTCCCCACCCGTGTCACCCCGTCCCCACCTGTGTGCCCGTCCCCACGCGTGTCCCCCGGTACCCACGCGTGTCCCCCTGTGCCCGTCCGTGTCCCCGTCCCCACGCGTGTCCCCGTCCCCATGTTTCCCCCCATCCCCACCCGTGTCCCCCTGCCCCCACCCGTGTCCCCGTCCCCACGTGTCCCCCTGTCCCTACATGTCCCCGTCCCCACACGTGTCCCCGTCTCCCCATCCCCACCTGTGTCCCCCTCCCCACGCGTGTCCCCGTCCCCACGCGTCCCCGCCCGTCCCCACCTGTCCCCCTGTCCCCACGTGTGTCCCCTGTCCCCACGTGTCCCTGTCCCCACGTGTCCCCGTGCTCACCCATGTGCCCATCCCCACCCGTGTCCCCCGTCCCCCCGTCCCCACATGTCCCCGTCCGCACGCGTGTCCCTGTCCCCACGTGTTCCCCCATCCCTACCTGTGTTCCCCGTCCCCCCGTCCCCACCCGTGTCCCCTGTCCCCCCGTTCCCCCGTCCCCACGTGTCCCCGTCCCCATGTGTCCCCCCGTCCCCACCCGTGTCCCCTGTCCCCACCCGTGTGCCTGTCCCCACCCGTGTCCCCATCCCCCCATCCCCCCGTCCCCATGTATGTCCCTGTCCCCACGTGTCCCTATGCTCACCCGTGTCCCTGTCTCCACATGTCCCCCCATCCCCACCCGTGTCCCCGTCCCCACTCATGTCCCCATCCCCACGCGTGTCCCCCATCCCCACCCGTGTCCCCGTCCCCACTCGTGTCCCCCTGTCCCCACTCGTGTCCCCGTCCCCACACGTGTCCCCCCGTCCCCACATGTCCCCCCGTCCCCACCCGTGTCCCCGTGTCCCCGTCCCCACGCGTCCCCCCCGTCCCCACTCGTGTCCCCATGCTCACCCGTCCCCCCGTCCCCACTCGTGTCCCCCCCAGGCGCAGGGCTCCCAGGACGCGCTCCGCGAGCGCCGCCGCCTCCGGACACTCCAGGACAACTACCGGCTGGTGTGGGGGGGGCAGCGGGAGCCCCCCCCGCCGCGCGACCCCGACGACCCCGACTACTGACCCCCCCCAACGCCGCGGGGGGGGGGCGTGTGTGTCACCCCCCCCTTGTCACCACGGGGGGGACTCGGGTTGCTGGGGGCGGGGACGTCCCTGTGTCCCCTTGGGGGGGGGGATTTGTCCCCTGGTGGGGGGAAGGATGTGTCCCCTTTTTTGGGGGGGGGGGCATGTCCCTGTGTGCCCTTGGGGGGGGGGGACATGTCCTTGTGTCCCCTTTTGGGGGGGGGGGGACGTGTCCCTATGTCCCCTTGTTGGGGGGGGGGACATGTCCCTGTGTCCCCTTGTTGGGGGAGGGGGCATCTTGCTGTGTCCCCTTGGGGGGGGGGACACAGGTCCCCCTTTTGGGGGGGGGTGACATGTCCCTGTGTCCCCTTGTTTGGGGGGGGGACATGGCCCTGTGTCCCATTGGGGGGTGGGACATGTCCCTGTGTCCCCTTGTTTGGGGGGGGGACATGGCCCTGTGTCCCTTTTGGGGGGGGGGGGTGGACATGTCACTCTGTCCCTTTTGGGGGGGGGTCTCTTGCTGTGTCCCCTGCAGGGGGGGTGACCCCCCCCCCGCAGGTTAATGAAGGGAATGAGCGGGGGGGGGGCGTTTTTTTTTTTTTGGGGGGGGGTCCTTTTGGAGCCACGTGTCCCCCCCCCTTCTCTTTCCGCGGGGGGGGGGGCGGGGCTCTTTCTCATAATGAGATGTAAAAAAAGTCCTTAAGCGCCGGGGGGGGCGTGGCCTATCGCCAAGCCCCGCCTTTTTAATCAATAAACCAAGGGCAGCCCCAAAACGGTGTCGGGGTGTCCCCCCCCCGCGACCCCCCCCCGCCCGGGTGATATTATGGGGAGGGGGGAGGTCCCGCCCCCTTTTTGGGGGGTCCCGCCCCTTTTTTGGGGGGGACGGGACCCGAACCCGGGTCCCCAAGCGGCAGCCCCCGGGTTCGGGTCCCGTCCCCCCCCCCCCGTGAGTGCGGAGGGGAGGGGGCGTGGCCTGGCAGCAGCCAATGAGAGGCGGGGCGTGGCGAGGGGGAGCCAATGGGCGCGCGGAGGGGGCGGGCCCCCCTCCCCAAATCCCCGCTCGCTCCCGGGATCCTCCCGCCCCCCCCCCCGGGTTGGGTTTGGATCACGCGGGACACGCGTGGGGACGGGGACACGGGTGGGGATGGGGGACACGGGGCGGGGGGACACGCGTGAGGACGGGGGGACACGTTGGAGCGGGGGACATGTGCGGGGGGGGACACGCGTGGGGACAGGGGGGCACATGGGATGGGGGACACGCGTGGGGACGGGGGACATGCGTGGGGATGGGGGGACACGTGGGGATGGAGGACACGGGTGGGGACAGGGGACACGCATGGGACGGGGGACACGTGTGGGGACAGGGGGACACGCGTGGGGATGGGGACACGTGGGGACGGGGGGGACACGCGTGGGCTCCGGGGAGGGGACACGCGTGGGGACGGAGGGACACGAGTGGGGACGGAGGACACGGGTGGGGACGGGGGACAGGCGTGGGGACGGGGGACAGGCGTGGGGATCGGGGACACGTGTGGGCACAGGGGGACACGTGTGGGGACAGGGGGACACACGGGAGGACACGCGTGGGGATGGGGGACACGTGTGGGCACGGGGGGACACGCGTGGGGACGGGAAGCCTCCCTGGTGGCCAGCGCTGCTCTTTTGGTAGCCAAGGCTGCGCTTTAGTGGCCAAAGGCTCCGCTTTGGTGGCTCCAGCTCCGCCTTTAGTGGCCCAGGCTGCTCTTTTGTGGCCAAGACCGGTATTTTGGTGGCCACGGCCAAACTCTGAGCAGCCGGAGCTGCTTTCGTGGTGGCCAAGGTCACCCTGGAGGTGGCCAGAGCCACCGCGCCCATGGACCTTGGCCACCAAAGTGACAGGGCTTGGTGACAGCAGCTGTTCTTGGTGGCCACGGTGGCTCTTTTGGTGGCCACGGTGGCTCTTTTGGTGGCCAAGGCCGCCTGTGGCGCCTCCCAAGCTGCTGCCCCACGGGTGACGGGGATGTCCCCCATAAGGGGGACAGCAGGGGGACACCGGCCCCGTGTCCCCGCCACGGGCCCGTCCCGCCCGGCCTCCCGCAATAAAAGCCCTTTGTCCCCTTTGTCCCCTTTGTCCCCTTTGTCACCGTTTCCGTGTCTGGGTGCGTCTGTGTACCCGGTGGGGCGGGGACGCGGCCACGGGGCGCCGTGGGGACCGTGGGGACCGCGGGGACCGTGGGGACCCTGGGGACTGTGGGGACCGTGGGGACCGTGGGGACCTGCCACCACCGCCCGGCGCAGCCGGCACCATGGGGCCACCCCGGCGTGTCCGGCACAGCGGGGTCCCCTCCGTGCGCCTGTTTGGGGACAGCTGGGACCCCTTGGGGACATCTGGGTGCCCCTTTGTGCACATCTGGGTCCCCTTTGGGCACAGCTGGGACCCCTTGGGGACATCTGGGACCCCCCTTTGGGCACATCTGGGTCCCCTTTGGGCACAGCTGGGTCCCCTTTGGGCACCTCTGCCCCCCCCCCTCCCCCCCCCGGGCCACGGCTCCCCCCCCGCCCCCCCCGGGCCCCGCCCGCGCTGCCCCCGCCCCGGGGCGGGACCGGGACCGGGGCGGCCCCGGACGGGACCCACGAGCGGGACCGCGGCAGGTACCGGGTCGGACCCCCCCGGGTCGGACCCCCCCGGTTCAGACCCCCCCTTCCCGGGGCGGGGGGGGACAGCGCCGCGGGGGGGGGGGTTTGGGGACAGCCACCCCCCTGGGACCCCCCCCGCGCTTGGCCCTAATTAGCGGCTCTAATGAGCTCCGGGCGGAGCCGCGTGTCCCGGATCCCGCGTGGGGGGACACGGGGATCGCGGGTGGGGGGACACGGGGATCCCGGGGGGGGGGACACGGGGATCCCGCGTGGGAAGACACGGGGATCGCGGGTGGGGGGACACGGGGATCCCGGGGGGGGGGACACGGGGATCCCGCGTGGGGGGACACGGGGATCCCGGGTGGGGGACACGGGGATCCCGGCGTGGGGGGACACGGGGATCCTGGGGGGGGGGACACGGGGATCGCGGGGCGGGGGACACGGGGATCCCGGGTGGGGGGACACGGGGATCCCGGGGGTGGGACACGGGGATCCCGCGTGGGGGGACACGGGGATCCCGCGTGGGGGGGACACGGGGGGGCTGGTGGCTTTGGGAGGGGGTCAAGCCGGGACAGGGAGGGGGTGGCCTGGGCGGGGCGGTGTCACATGGAGGGACACGGTGGCTTCGGTGGGGGGGGGGTGGGGACAGGGATGTCGCGTGGCGGGAAGTGGTCGGGGGGGTCGAACAGTGACAAGGGACGTGGTGGCCGGGGGGGGGCGGGTCCGGGGGGGGGGGTTGAAACCCTCCCGTGGGAGAACAGCTCGTACGAGTGTCCCCCTCCATGTCCCTGTGTTCCCCCCCCGTGTCCCCGTGTCCCCCCCCGTGTCCCCCCCCGTGTCCCCCCCCGTGTCCCCCCCCGTGTCCCCCCCGTGTCCCCCCCCGTGTCCCCGTGTCCCCCCCAATGTCCCCGTGCCCCCCCAATGTCCCCGTGTTCCCCCCATGTCCCCATGTCCCCGTGTCCCCCCCGTGTCCCCCCCAATGTCCCCGTGCCCCCCCATGTCCCCGTGTCCCCCCCCGTGTCCCCGTGTCCCCTCCCCATGTCCCCGTGTTCCCCCCGTGTCCCCGTGCCCCCCCCGTGTCCCCGTGTCCCCCTCGTGTCCCCGTGTCCCCCCCATGTCCCCGTGTCCCCCCGTGTCCCCCTCCGTGTCCCCCCCCGTGTCCCCGTGTTCCCCCCGTGTCCCCGTGTCCCCCCCAATGTCCCCGTGTCCCCCCCCATGTCCCCGTGTCCCCCCCGTGTCCCCCCCGTGTCCCCCCATGTCCCCGTGTCCCCCTCGTGTCCCCGTGTCCCCCCCCGTGCCCCCCCCATGTCCCCATGTCCCCCCAATGTCCCCATGTCCCCCCAATGTCCCCGTGTCCCCCCCATGTCCCCGTGTCCCTCCCGTGTCCCCGTGTCCCCCCCGTGTCCCCGTGTCCCCCGCAGTGTCACCCATGTGCGCCCGGCTCCCGCGGGTGCCCCCCTTCCCCCTGGGCTTCGCCGTGGGGCTGCTCCTGGGGGGGGCCCTGCTGCACGGGCTGCGCCAGGCCCTGGTGCCCCCCCCGGCCCCACTGCGCCCCATGGCCTGGCACCGCCTGCCCCCCAGCACAGGTGAACCGGGAGGGGCTGCCCGGACGCCTGGGCCCCCATGGCGGGGGGGGTGCCCGGGAATGCTGGGGCTGTGTCCGGGTCCATGGGACTTGGGCTGTCTGGGTGCAGGATGGGGCGAGGAGCCCCCATGGGACCCCCACGTCCCCCTGCCCCATGGGAACCCCATGTCCCCCTACCCCATGGGACCGCCCTGTCCCCCTGCCCTATGGGACCCCCATGTCCTCCTGCCCCATGAGACTGCCACGTCCCCCTGCCCCAAGGGACCACCATGGGAACCCCATGTCCCCCTGCCCCATGGGACCCCCACGTCCCCCTGCCCCATGGGACCGCCCTGTCCCCCTGCCCTATGGGACCCCCATGTCTCCCTGCCCCATGGGACCGCCCTGTCCCCCTGCCCCATGGGATCCCCATGGGAACCCCACGTTCCCCTGCCCCATGGGACCCCCATGTCCCCCTGCCCCATGGGACCACCCTGTCTCCCTGCCCCATGGGACCCCCATGGGACCCCCATGTCCCCCTGCCCCATGGGATCCCCATGGGAACCCCACGTCCCCCTGCCCCATGGGACCCCCACGTCCCCCCGCCCCATGGGACCCCCACGGTCCCCCCACGTCCCCCTGCCCCATGGGACCCCCATGGGACCCCCACGTCCCCCTGCCCCATGGGACCCCCACGTCCCCCCACCCCACGGGACCACCCTGTCCCCCTGCCCCATGGGACCCCCACGGTCCCCCCACGTCCCCCTGCCCCATGGGACCCCCATGGGACCCCCACGTCCCCCTGCCCTATGGGACCCCCATGGGACCCCCACGTCCCCCCGCCCCACGGGACTACCCTGTCCCCCTGCCCCATGGGATCCCCATGGGACCCCCACGTCCCCCCACCCCACGGTCCCCCCACGTCCCCCCGCCCCGCGCTGAGGCCCCCCCGCCCGTCCCCGCAGTGAACAGCAGCGAGGCGGAGGCGCTGGCGCGCCGCGTGCGCGTCCTGTGCTGGGTGATGACGGCCCCGCGCAACCTGGCCACCAAGGCGCGCCACGTGCGGGCCACGTGGAGCCGCCACTGCGACGTGGCCCTGTTCATGAGCTCGCGGCGCGACGAGCGCTTCCCGGCCGTGGGGCTGCCCGTGGGCGAGGGCCGCCAGCAGCTCTACTGGAAAACCATCCGCGCCTTCCAGTACGTGCACCGGCACCACCTGCACCAGGCCGACTGGTTCCTCAAGGCGGACGACGACACCTTCGTGCTGGTGGCCAACCTGCGCTGGCTGCTGGCCGCGCACAGCCCCGAGCGCCCCGTCTACTTCGGCAAGCGCTTCCGGCCCTTCGTGCGCCAGGGCTACATGAGCGGCGGCGCGGGCTACGTGCTGAGCCGGGAGGCCCTGCGGCGCTTCGTGGGCGCCCTCGCGGCCGGCGCGTGCGGCCACACGAGCGCCGTGGAGGACGTGGCGCTGGGGCGCTGCATGGAGGCCGTGGGCGTCGAGGCGGGCGACTCGCGGGACACGCGGGGCCGCGAGACCTTCCACGCCTTCCCGCCCGAGCGGCACCTCACGGAGCCGCTGCCGCGCGACCGCTTCTACCCGCAGTACTCCTACTACCCGGTGCTCGCGGTGAGTGCCGGGAATGCCTTTGCTCCGCCCACCCCCAGGCCACGCCCCCAAGCTCCGCCCATGGGGACGTCCCGCCCAATAGATACCGAGCTGCACCCAGCCGCCCCGGGACCCCCTTGCTCCGCCCACCCCCAGGCCACGCCCCAAGCTCCGCCCATGGGGACGTCCCGCCCGATACCAAGCTGCACCCGGCTGCCTAGCTCCGCCCACTTCATTTGCACGCTCCCCACGCTCCGCCCATGGTCCCGCCCAATAGATACCGAGCTGCACCCAGCCGCCCCGGGATCCCCTTGCCCCGCCCACCCCCAGGCCACGCCCCCAAGCTCCGCCCATGGGGACGTGCCGCCCAATAGACACCGAGCTGCACCCAGCCGCCCCGGAAAGCCCTTGCCCCGCCCACCCCCTAGGCCACACCCCCGCGCTCCGCCCAATAGACACCAAGCTGCACCCAGCCGCCCCGGAATGCCCTTGCCCCGCCCACCCCCTAGGCCACGCCCCCGCGCTCCACCCAATCGATACCAGGCTGCACCTGACTGCCCCGGAATCCCCTTGCCCCGCCCACCTCTAGGCCACGCCCCCGAGCTCCGCCCAATAGACACCAAGCTGCACCCAGCCGCCCCGGGATCCCCTTGCCCCGCCCACCCGCTAGGCCACGCCCCCGCACTCCGCCCATGGTCCCGCCCAATAGACACCAAGCTGCGGCCGGCTGCCTGGCTCCGCCCACTTCATTTGCATGCCACGCCCACCCGTAGCGGGGTGCGATGGCCCACCAAGGCGCCTCCTGCCAAGCTCCGCCCACCCTATTTGCATGCAAGCCCCGCCCACATAGCCAGCGTCACCCAATACCTGCCCGCTGTGCCCCCTCCAGCCAACACGGAGCCCCGCCCACCCTATTTGCATGGAAACCCCGCCCATAGAGCCAGCACCAGCCAATACCTGTCCACTGCACCCCTGCACCTAGTGCTCAGCCCCGCCCACTCTATTTGCATAGAAACCACCACCCAGCCATAGCCCCACCCATCCTATTTGCATAGAAGCACCACCCACCATCTGCCACTGAGCTCCACCCACTCAATTTGCATGCAAACCCCACCCACAGCCCCACCCATTCTATTTGCATAGAAGCGCCACCCACTGAGGCAGCGCCACCCTCCCACCTCACCCCCTCCCCCCAGCGCTAAGACCCGCCCACCCAATTTGCATGGAAGCCCCACCCCCTGATCTAGCACCGCCCACTGCCCCCTCCCCCCCCAAGCCAAACCCACCCTATTCGCACACGAGCCCCACCCCCGCCCTCCCCATTTGCATGCAAGCCCCGCCCACCTTTGCCCCGCCCCCAGGGCCCCCAGTGCTGCTCGGACCTGGCCGTGTCCTTCCACTACGTGAGCGGGGAGCAGATGTACGCGCTGGAGTACCTGGGCCACCACCTGCGCCCCTACGGCTACCGGCCCCGCTACCGCCCGCCGGCCGCCAACCGCTCGGGGACCGCGGCCGGCCCGCCGTGAGCGACGGCACCGCGGGGGCCACCGGCGTGGGGAACGGGCCACCGGCATCGTGGTGCGTGGGCCACCATCGTCATCATGGTGCGTGGGCCACCAGCATCATGGTGCATGGGCCACCATCGTCATCATGGTGCGCGGGCCACCAGCATCATGGTGCAAGGGCCACCTGCATCACCATGGTGCATGGGCCACCAGCATCATTGTGCACGGGCCACCGGCATCGTGGTGCGTGGGCCACCATCGTCATCATGGTGCGTGGGCCACCAGCATCACCATGGTGCATGGGCCACCAGCATCACCATGGTGCATGGGCCACCAGCATCATGGTGCATGGGCCACCGGCATCATTGTGGTGCATGGGCCACCAGCAACATGGTGCATGGGCCACCAGCATCATTGTGCACGGGCCACCAGCATCATGGTGCATGGGCCACCATCGTCATCATGGTGCATGGGCCACCAGCATCATTGTGGTGCATGGGCCACCATTGCATAGACCATCATTGTCATGGAGCACAGGCCACCATCATCATCATGGTGCATGGGCCACCATTGCCATCATGGTGCATGGGCCACCGGCATCATGGTGCGTGGGCCACCATCGTCATCATGGTGCATGGGCCACCAGCATCATGGTGCATGGGCCACCTGCATCACCATGGTGCGTGGGCCAGCAGCATCATTGTGATGCATGGGCCACCATTGCCATCATGATGCGTGGGCCACCAGCATCATGGTGCATGGGCCACCAGCATCATTGTGGTGCATGGGCCACCATCATCATCATGGTGCGTGGACCACCAGCATCATCATGGTGCATGGGCCACCACTGTGTAGACCATCACTGTCATCATGGAGCACAGGCCACCATCATCATCATGGTGCATGGGCCACCATTGCCATCATGGTGCACAGGCCACCATCATCATCATGGTGCGTAGGCCACCATCATCCTGCTGCATGGGCCACCAGCATCATCATGGTCCATGGGCCACTGTCATCACGCTGTGTGGGCCACCAGCATCATGTTGCATGGGCCGCCGTCATCATGCCATGTAGGCCACCATCACCACCATGCTGCATGGGCCACCATCGTCATGCTGCATGGGCCACCAGCATCATGTTGAACAGGCCACCATCATCATCATGGTGCATGGGCCACCATTGCCATCATGGTGCATGGGACACCATCGTCATGCTGCATGGACCACCAGCATCATCATGGTGCATGGGCCACCATCATCATCATGGTGCATGGGCCACCATTGTATAGACCATCACTGTCATCATGGAGCACAGGCCACCATCATCATCATGGTGCATGGGCCACCATTGCCATCATGGTGCATGGGCCACCATCGTCATGCTGCATGGACCACCAGCATCATGTTGAACAGGCCACCATCATCATCATGGTGCATGGGCCACCACTGTCATGCTTCACGTGCCCCCATCACCATGTCACATGGGCCACCATCGTCACACCGTGTGGGCCACCACCATCATCACGGTTCACGGGCCACCGGCGCGTGGCGCGGGCCACCATCACCACAGCGCAAGGGCCACCAGCGCCGCTCCCAGCCTGCGCGGTCCCACCGGGGCCACCAGTGCCACCACCGCAAGGGCCATTGTCACACTGCAGGGGTCACCACCACCGTGCTCTATAGACACCCCCAAACGTTGAGTGTCCCCAGCAGCCCCTCACTCACTGCATGGCTCTGCTGTCCCCCCCTTGCTCTGTGTCCCCCCCCTTGCTGCATGTCCCCCCCCCTTGCTGCGTGTCCCCCCCCTTGCTGCATGTCCCCCCCAATGCCGCATGTCCCCCCCAATGCCGCATGTCCCCCCCCCCGGTGCCACATGTCCCCCCCCATGTCCCACCACCCCGCAGGGCGCTGCAAGGTGCCCCCCCCCCCCCACCAGTGGCCCCCATGGCAGCCACGTCCCCGTGTCCCCGTGTCCCCCCCAAGGAGCCAGGCCGCGGTCACAGCGCCAAAATGCGACATTGTTACGTAATTACAGGGACGCGGGGACAAAACGCTGTACAGGGCCCCCCCCCCCGAACCACCCCCCCAGACCGCCCCCCCCAATGTCCCCAACCCGCCATGTCCCCAACCCGCCATGTCCCCCCCCGTGCGGTCCCCGCTCAGCCCCGTCGGTGACGTCACTGCGGGCGCCTCTACATTCATGGGGGGGTCCGGGGTGCGCGGGGGGGACAGGGGGACATGTCCCCCCCCCCGGTCCCGGACACCGGTGAGGGACATTGGCCGGGGGGGTGGCGGGGGGGGGGTCTATCTTAAGTCTAAATGAAGCAATAAATTAAATAGGGTTGGGGGGGGGGTTGTACAAAAGGTCATTTAGAAAAGGGGGCCCCGGTGTCCCCTGCCCGGGGGTGGCAGCCGCAGGGTGGCACGGACGGAGGTGACGGGGACGGAGGTGACGGGGACGGAGGTGACGGGGTGGTGAGGGGTGAGCGGGGACAGGGGGCACCGGTGGCCGGGTGCGGCGGTGACGAGTTGGGAAGGACAGTGGTGGCAGTGGTGGCAGTGGTGGCAGTGGTGGCAGCGGTGGCCCGGCCGAGGGTGGCATGGACAAGGGCGGCCCAGGCGGGGGTGGCACGGGCGGGGTGACACGGGCAGGGGTGTCACAGGCAGGGCAGCGGCACGGGTGAGGTGGCATGTGGAGGTGGCACGGGCAAACATGCCATGGAGGGGGGGTGACATGGGCACCGGTGACACGGCCAGGGCGGGCCAGCATGGCTGGGGGCCGGGGGGGGGGGGGTGTGACATGTGCAGGGGGTGGCATGTGCAAGGGGTGACATATGCAAGGGGTGACATGTGCAGGGGGGGTGGTATGTGCAGGGGGGTGGCATGTGCAAGGGGTGACATGTGCAGGGGGTGACCTATGCAAGAGGTGACATGTGCAAGGGGTGACATGTGCGGGGGGTGACATGTGCGGGGGGTGGCATGTGCAAGGGGTGGCATGTGCAAGAGGTGACATGTGCAAGGGGTGACATGTGCAGGGGGGTGGCATGTGCAGGGGGTGACATATGCAAGGGGTGGCATGTGCAACGGGTGACGTGCAACGGGTGACATATGCAAGGGGTGACATGTGCAAGAGGTGACATATGCAGGGGGTGGCATGTGCAAGGGGTGACATGTGTGGGGGGGGGTGGCATGTGCAGGGGGGGTGACATGTGCGGGGAGGTGACATGTGCAGGGGGTGACATGTGCAAGGGGTGACATGTGCGGGGAGGTGACATGTGCAGGGGTTGGCATGTGCAGGGGTTGGCAAGTGCAAGGGGTGTCACCAGATGCCACCACCCGCGGTGCCAGGCAGCCCCCTCGTCCCCCTCCCAGTCCCCCCCACGCGAGGGGCCCAGGCGTCCGGGAGGCCGGGGGGGGCTATACGAGGGCGGCGCGGGGCTCGTGGGCGCCGCCGGCCGGGGGGCTGCCGTCCGGGGGGCAGCCGTGCTGCCGCAGGATGTCGGCGCACTCGGCGCTGCCGCCGCGGCGCGCGTAGAACAGCGCCGAGCGGCCCCGCGCGTCCCGCGCCGCCACGTCCGCGCCGTACTGCGGGCACAGCGCGGGGGGGGCGGGCTGCGCTTGGACCGGGCCGTGGACCCCATGGCCCCGTGACCCGTGCCGTGGCACCCATGGACCCTGTGACCCCTGTGACCCGTGCCGTGGTCCCCATGGACCCTGTGACCCGTGCCGTGGTCCCCATGGTCCCCGTGACCCGTGCTATGGTCCCCATGGACCCTGTGACCCCTGTGACCCGTGCCGTGGTCCCCATGGCCCCCGTGACCCGTGCCATGGCCCCCACATCCCCCGTGACCCGTGCCATGTCCCCCATGGACCCTGTGACCCCTGTGACCCGTGCCGTGGACCCCATGGACCCTGTGACCCGTGCCATGGCCCCCATGGCCCCTGTGACCCATGCTATGGTCCCCATGGACCCTGTGATCCGTGCTATGGTCCCCATGGACCCTGTGACCCCTGTGACCCGTGCCGTGGTCCCCATGGCCCCCATGACCCATTCTATGGTCCCCATGGTCCATCCCATGTCCCCCATGACCTGTGCTATGGCCCCCGTGACCCGTGCCATGGTCCCCATGGCCCCGTGACCCATGCTATGGTCCCCATGACCCCCATGACCCGTGCCGTGGTCCCCATGGCCCCCGTGACCCATTCTATGGTCCCCATGGTCCATCCCATGTCCCCCATGACCTGTGCTATGGCCCCTATGGCCCATGCCATGGCCCCCATGGACCCTGTGACCCGTGCCGTGGTCCCCATGTCCCCCATGACCTGTGCTGTGGTCCCCATGTCCCCCATGACCTGTGCTATGGCCCCCATGGCCCATGCCATGGCCCCCATGGACCCTGTGACCCGTGCCGTGGTCCCCATGTCCCAAGCTGTGGTCCCCATGGCCCATGCAATGGCCCCTATGGCCCCTGTGACCCGTGGTGTGCTCCCCATGGCCCCCATGCCATGGCCCCCATGGACCCTGTGACCCCTGTGACCCGTGCCGTGGTCCCCATGGAGCCTGTGACCCGTGCCATGGCACCCATGGTCCATCCCATGTCCCCCATGACCTGTGCTATGGCCCCCATGGCCCATGCCATGTCCCCCATGGCCCCTGTGACCCGTGCCGTGGTCCCCATGGCCCCCGTGACGCATCCTATGGTCCCCATGGTCCATCCCATGGCCCCCATGACCCGTGTTGTGCTCCCCATGGACCATGCCATGACCCCATGGCCCGTATCGTGGTCCCCATGGCCCATACCATGGCCCCTATGTCCCCCATGACCCATGCTGTGGTCCCGATGGCCCATACCATGTTCCCCATGACCATGCTGTGGTCCCCATTGTCCACCCCATGGCCCCCATGACACATGCTCCGGTCCCCATGGCCCATGCCATGGCCTCTATATCCCACATGACCCATGTTATGATCCCCATGGCCCATGCCGTGTTCCTCACATCCCTCGTGATCCGTGCTGTGGTCCCCATGGTCCATCCCATGGCCCCCATGACCCATGCTGTGGTCCTCATGGCCCATACCATGGCCCCTATGTCCGCCATGACCCGTGCTGTGGTCCCGATGGCCCATACCGTGTTCCCCATGACCATGCTGTGGTCCCCATGGTCCATCCCATGTCCCCCATGACCTGTACTGTGGTCCCCATGGTCCCCCCCATGGCCCCCATGACCCATGTTGTGGTCCCCACGGCCCATGCCATGTTCCTCATGTCCCCCATGACCATGCTGTGGTCCCCATGGTCCATCCCATGTCCCCCATGACCCATGCTGTGGACCCCATGGTCCATGCCATGGCCCCCATGTTCCCCATGGCCATGCTGTGGTCCCCATTGTCCACCCCATGGCCCCCATGACACATGCTCCGGTCCCCATGGCCCATGCCATGGCCTCTATGTCCCACATGACCCATGTTATGATCCCCATGGCCCATGCCGTGTTCCTCATATCCCTCGTGATCCATGCTGTGGTCCCCATGGTCCATCCCATGGCCCCCATGGCCCGTGTCGTGGTCCCCATGGCCCATACCATGGCCCCTATGTCCCCCATGACCCGTGCTGTGGTCCCGATGGCCCATACCATGTTCCCCATGACCATGCTGTGGTCCCCATGATCCATCCCATGTCCCCCACGACCTGTACTGTGGTCCCCATGGTCCCCCCCATGGCCCCCATGACCCATGTTGTGGTCCCCACGGCCCATGCCATGTTCCTCATGTCCCCCATGACCATGCTGTGGTCCCCATGGTCCATCCCATGTCCCCCATGACCCATGCTGTGGACCCCATGGTCCATGCCATGGCCCCCATGTCCCCCATGGCCATGCTGTGGTCCCCATTGTCCACCCCATGGCCCCCATGACACATGCTCTGGTCCCCATGGCCCATGCCGTGTTCCTCACATCCCCCGTGATCTGTGCTGTGGTCCCCATGGCCCCTATGTCCCCCATGGCCCGTGTTGTGGTCCCCATGGTCCATACCATGTCCCTACCATGTTCCCCATGACCATGCAGTGGTCCCTGTGGTCCCCATGATCCATCTCATGTCCCCCATGACCTGTGGTGTAGTCCCCATGGCCCATGCTGTGTCCCCCATGTCCCCCGTGACCCATGCCATGTTTCCCATGTCCCCCATGACCCATGCTGTGGTCCCCATGGCCCATACCATGTCCCCACCATGTTCCCCATGACCACGCAGTGCTCCCCATGGCCCATTCCATGTACCTTATGGCCATGCCACGTCCCCCATAGCCCAACCCCATCCCCCAGGGCCACGCCAGGCCTCCCACCTCCACATCCCGTCCCTCCCGGCCGCCCCACGTCCCCCAGCCCCGACCTACCCACACGAGCAGCTGCGTGATGGTGACCAGGGCCAGGTCGCAGGCGACGTGCAGCGCCGTGCGGCGCTCCGCGTCGCCGCTGGCCGCGTTGAGCTGCTCCTTCTTGCCGTGGGCCAGGAGCAGCAGCACCGTCTCCAGGTCCTTGTCCTGCACCGCTCGGAAGAGCCGCTCGCCCAGGGGCTCCTCCGACGCCGGCAGCGGCGCCAGGAACAGCCGCTGCTCGTACTTGGCCCGGATCCACGACTCGCGCTCCTCCCTGGGGGGACACCCAGGGAATCTCCTCGAGGTGGCCCGTGCAATGGTCCCCATGTCCTTCATGACCCGTGCCGTGGCCCCCATGGCCCCTGTGACCTGTGCTACGGTCCCCATGGCCCATGCAACGGTCCCAATGTCCCCCGTGACCCGTGCTGTGGTCCCCATGGCCCATGCCATGTTCCTCATGTCCCCCATGACCCATGCCATGTTCCCCATGTCCCCCATGACCCGTGCTGGGGTCCCCATGGCCCATGCCATGTTCCTCATGTCCCCCATGACCCGTGCCGTGTTCCCCATGTCTCCCATGACCCGTGCTGTGGTTCCCATGGCTCATGTCATGTTTTGCATGTCCCCCATGACCATGCTGGGGTCCCCATGGTCCATCCCATGTCCCCCCTCGCGCGCCTCCCTGGGGGGACACCCAGGGAACCTCCTCGAGGTGGCCCTAGACGTTCTCCAGAGCTTCCTTCACCCTCAGCGTTGGTGCCACGGGTGCCCCATGCAAAGGGTGGCTCACCGGGACGAGTCCGGCGTGGGTTTGCAGCGGCCCTGCGGGTTCTTCTCCCAGATGCTGTTGGCCGTGGCGTTGCCGATGGAGGCCAGCACCAGCGTGAGCTCCCGCGGCCAGTCGTCCAGGTCCAGGGAGCGCACGCGCGACACGTGCGTGCCCAGGTTGCGGTGGATGCCCGAGCACTCGATGCAGATCAGCGCGCCCAGGTTGAGGCTGGCCCACGTGGGGTCTGCGGGGGGCAGAGGATGTCGGGGTGGGGACACCGGGTGGCCCCGTGGCACTGTGTGGCCATGGCAGAGCCAACACCGCCGTGGGACCCACGGCACGGCCTGCGGCGTTGCGTGACCCACGGCATCGCGCAGCCCCTGGCACTGCATGAGCCAAGGCTTGGCATGACCTGCAGCATCGTGCAGCTGGTGGCATTGCATGATTGGTGGCACTGCATGGCTGGTGGCACTGCATGGCCCATGACATTACATAGCCCATGACCACACAACCCATGGCATCATGCAGCTGGTGGCATTGCGTGATTGGTGGCGCTGCATGGTCCATGATATTGCATGGCCCATGACTACACAACCCATGTCATCATGCAGCTGGTGGCACTGCATGATTGGTGGCACTGCATAGTCCATGACATTGCATGGCTCATGGCCTGTGGCATCACGTGGCCCATGGCATCACATAAGCCATGACTTTGCATGGCCCGTGGCACCATGCAGCTGGTGGCACTGCATGGCCCATGACTTTACACAATCCATGTCATCATGCAGCTGGTGGCACTGCATGATTGGTGGCACTGCATGGTCCATGACATTGCATGGCTCATGGCCTGTGGCATCACGTGGCCCATGGCATCACATAAGCCATGACTTTGCATGGCCCGTGGCACCATGCAGCTGGTGGCACTGCATGGCCCATGACTTTACACAATCCATGTCATCATGCAGCTGGTGGCACTGCATGATTGGTGGCACTGCATGGTCCATGACATTGCATGGCTCATGGCCTGTGGCATCACGTGGCCCATGGCATCACATGAGTCATGACTTTGCATGGCCCATGGCATCATGCAGCTGGTGGCATCGTGTGATTGGTGACACTGCATGGCCCATGGTCTGTGGCATCACATGGCCTGTGGCATCGCACAAGCCATGACTTTGCATGGCCCATGACATCATGCAGCTGGTGACATTGCATGATTGGTGACATGGTATGGCCCATGACATTGCATGCCTCATGGCCCATGGCATCACCTGGCCCATGGCATCACACGAGCAATGACTTTGCATGGTCCGTGGCATCATGCAGCTGGTGACATTGCATGATTGGTGGCACTACATGGCCTTGCATGGCCCGTGACATCACGTGGCATCGCACGAGCCATGACTTTGCATGGCCCGTGGCACCATGCAGCTGGTGGCACTGCATGGCTGGTGGCACTGCATGGCCTTGCATGGCTCATGGCCCATGGCATCACATGAGCAATGACTTTGCATGGTCTGTGGCATCACGCAGCTGGTGGCACTACATGCCTGGTGTCACTGCGTGCCCTGTGACACCATGTGGCCCCTGGCACCCCGTGTCCTGTGACACCGCCTATGCCCTGTGACACCACACGGCCCATGGCACCTCTATCCCGTGACACCGCGTGGCCCCTGGCACCCCGTGTCCCGTGTCACCGCACGGACCCTGGCACCCCCGTGTCCCGTGTCACCGCGGTGCCCTGTCCCCTGTGACACCCCCCGGCCCCCGTGTCCCGTGCCCTGTGACACCGCGTGGACCCTGGCGCCCCGTGTCCCGTGTCACCGCGGCGCCCTGTCCCCTGTGACACCGCTGGTCCCCGTCCCCGCGCCGCGCACTCACTGGGCGCCCCGCAGTCCACGCACAGCGAGTTCCCGCGCGCGTTGCGGATGGCCTGGATGGCCACGGCCTCGCTCTGGCTGTCCACACGGGCCTGCGGGGACAGCGGCGCTGAGCGGGGCGGCCCCGCGGTGTCACTGTCCCTGCAGTGCCCCTGTCCCCATGGCGCCACTGTCCTCGTGATGCCCCTGTCCCCACAGTGCCCTCATCCCCATGGTGTCCCTGTCCCCGCGATGCCCCTGTCCCAGTGGTGCCTCTGTCCCCACGGTGTCACTGTCCCTACGATGCCCCTGTCCCAACGGCACCCCTGTCCCCATGGTGTCCCCATCCCCATGGCGCCCCTGTCCCCATGGTGCCCCTGTCCCTGCGATGCCCCTGTCCCTGTCCCTGCGATGCCCCTGTCCCCGTGGTGCCCTGTCCCCACGGTGTCACTGTCCCCATGGTGCCCCTGTCCCCGTGATGCCCCTGTCCCCACAGTGCCCCCGTCCCCACGGTGCCCATGTCCCCACGGTGCCCCTGTCCCCGTGGCGCCCCCTGTCCCTGCGATGCCCCTGTCCTTGTGGTGCCCTCGTCCCCATGGTGCCCCCGTCCCCACAGTGCCCCTGTCCCCACGGCACCCCTGTCCCTGTGGTGCCCCTGTCCTCGCCATGACCCCATCCCCGCGGCATCCCTGTCCCCGCAGTGCCCCTGTCCCCATGGTGCCCCTGTCCCCGTGGCATCCCTGTCCTCGCAGTGCCCCTGTCCCTGTAGTGCCCCTGTCCCCATGGTGCCCCTGTCCCCACAGCGTCCCCATCCCCACGGTGCCCCTGTCCCCATGGTGTCCCCATCCCTGCGGTGCCCCCGTCCCCACAGTGCCCCTGTCCCCGTGATGCCCCTGTCCCCACGGCGCCCCTGTCCCCACAGTGCCCCTGTCCCCATGGTGTCCCCATCCCCACAGTGTCCCCGTCCCCACTGTGCCCCCGTCCCCACGGTGCCCCTATCCCCACGGTGCCCCCATCCCTGCAACACCCCCGTCCCCACGGTGTCCCTGTCCCCACAGCGCCCCTGTCCTCATGGTGTCCCCATTCCCACAGTGTCCCCGTCCCTGCTGTGCCCCCATCCCCACAGTGCCCCCGTCCCCGCGGTGTCCCTGTCCCCACGCCACCCCCGTCCCCGTGGTGTCCCCATCCCTGCAGCACGCCCGTCCCTGCGGTGTCCCCGTCCCCGCGCCCGTCCCACCTTGTTCTTGCTGCTCTCGCAGCACTGCAGGCTGGCCAGGATCTGGCTCTCGATGGCCTGCACCCAGGCATCCCGCTCCTCGAAGCTGCCGGCCTCGAAGTGCCACGTCTGCCCCGTGCTCGACACGATGATGAACTCGAAGTTCTCCTCCTCTGCGGGCGAGAGCCCCGCGCGGGCGCTGGCACCGGCTCCGGGGCCCTCCCGTGTCCCCATGTCCCCATGACCGCGGTGGCATCGGGTGGCAGCCACCCCCAGGGCACGGCCACGGGGGACAGCGGCGGCAGGCGGGGATGGCAGAGGCGCATGCATGAGTGGAGCCGGCGCGGGCCGCGTTACCTGTTTTATAAATATTTCTTAAACTACCAAAGCTTTTTAATTTCCACATTTTGCGCTTGGCTGCGGAGGGTCCCGGGCAGCGAGAGCGGAGAGAGCAAAGGGGGAGAGAGAGTCACGAGAGGAGCCCGAAGCGGCGTTTGCAGAGCGAGCGAGAGGGGACGGGATGTGGCGAGGACGGGGTGGTGGCCGTCACCTCCGGGTCCCCAGGGATGCTCTGCTGGATCCCGGGGGCATCCCAGCGTGCGGCATCGTCCCGGTGGCCCCGGGCTAGCGACCCCGGTGGCCACGGTCCCCAGGGCGCGCGGCATCCCCGGGGCGCTCACCTTCCGCCTGGCCCGCGGAGCCCTCCGTCTTGGACGGCGTCGAGAGCTTCTTCCTCCGGTGCTTCTTCCTGTCCACCATGGGCGACGGCGGCGGCTCCCGGCCCGCGCTGCCGGGGCTGGACACGGCCTCGGAGCCGGGGGGGGCCTCTGAGGGGTGCGGGGGGGTCACCGGGGCCGTCGGAGCCGCCGGGCTCCCCGGGGCCACCAGCGATGATGGGGGTCCCTGGGGCCACCAAGTTCACCAGGGCCACCTGAGTCACTGGGGCCACCAGGACCACAGGTCTCACTGGGGCCACCAGGACCACAGGTCTCATTGGGCCACCAGGACCACAGGTCTCACTGGGAGCACCAGGGCCATAGGGACCCCTGGGCCACCAGGACCACAGGCCCCCCTGGGCCACCAGGACCACAGGTCTCACTGGGCCATCAGGACCACAGGTCTCACTGGGCCACCAGGACCACAGGCCCCCCTGGGCGACCAGGACCACAGGTCTCACTGGGGCCACCAGGACCACAGGTCTCATTGGGCCACCAGGACCACAGGTCTCATTGGGCCACCAGGACCACAGGTCTCACTGGGGCCACCAGGACCACAGGTCTCACTGGGAGCACCAAGACCACAGGTCTCATTGGGGCCACCAGGACCACAGTCTCACTGGGAGCACCAGGGCCATAGGGACCCCTGGGTCCCCTTGGTCTCACAAGGGCCACCAGGACCATAAGGGCCACCAGGCTCACAAGGGCTACCAGGATCACCAGGCAATGCGGCCACCAAGGCCACCAGGTCCTCCAGGTCCTCTGGAGGCCACCCGGCTCTCCAGGGTCACCAGAGCCCGCAGGGCCACCAGGCTCAACGGGACCGCTGCGTCCCCCAGGTCCCTCAGCATCCAGTGAGCTCCAGCCCAGCAAGAAGGTGCCAGCAGGGGCCAGGGGACACTCATCGGTGGAGGGGACAGGGACGGGGACCCTCCACGGTGGAGGGGACAGGGACAGGGACGCTCACAGGTGGAGGGGACAGGGATGGGGACCCTCCCCGGTGGAGGGGACAGGGACGGGGACCCTCCCCGGTGGTGGGGACAGGGACACTCACCGGTGCTGGGCATCTTGGCGCTGGACGCGGACGCGCAGCGCTGCAGCGAGCGCTCCTTGCCCTTGGCGCCCGGCTCCGGCGGGAGGCTCAGCCCCACCGGGGAGGTGCTGCCTGCGGCCAGGGGACACGGCTGAGACGCGGGGACCCGGCCGAGGGTCCCTTGGGGACAAGCGTGTCCCCCCAAAGGCCGCTCACCGCCGCCCTCGGGCGCCTGCACGTCCTTGAGCAGCCCGTTGATGCTGGCGGCGGCGCCGCACGCGGACACGGCGCGCGGCGGCCGCTTGCCGGGCACCTTGACCGTGGTGCGCAGCAGGTCCATCTCCTTCCCGTGGGCGCTGTGGATGTAATCCTGGCGCGGGGCCGGGCAGGGCGCTGAGCGCCGCCCGTCCCCACCCGGGACGTCCCCACCAGGATGTCCCCGCCGGCCCCGGGACACTCACGTTGATGCTGGCGTGGTAGAAGAGCAGCCCGTTGCTCGACAAGGTGACGTATTTCTTCTTCCACTCCTTGTTGAGGGAGTTGCCGCTGCGCTTGAGCAGGAAGCTCTGCCCAGGGGACGGCGACGAGGGGACAGGGAGTTGGGGACACGGACGGGGAAGAAGGGGAACCGCGGCCAGCAAGGGGGGACAGCAAGGGGACCCGCTCACCTGCTTGATGGGGATGGCCCGGCCGCTGCCCGCCACCTCGCCCCGGCTGTCCAAGCTCCTCTTCTCCGAGTCGCTGCCCCGGCGGTTCTGTGGGAAGGGACTCGGGTTGGGTGTCCCCATTGTCCCCTCCCTGCCCATGTCCCACCCCGGGGACGCCGCGGGGGACTCACGGCGAAGAGGCTGGTGCGGCGCTTGGCCCCGCGGTGCAGGGAGCCGGGGGTGCCCAGCGTGGCCACCGGCTCCCCCCGCAGCTCCCGGTGGCTCACGTTGGGCGTGGAGGGCAACGAGGACGAGTAGTCGCTGGTGTGGCCACCGTTGCTGGCCTGCACAGGCGGGCAGGGGGTCAGCGACGGCGCGTCCCCGTCCCCATCCCCATCCCTGTCCCTGTCCCCATCCCCGTCCCCGCCCCCGTTCCCATCCCCGTCCCTGTCCCCATCTCCGTCCCTGTCCCCATCCCCGTTCCCATCCCCATCCCTGTCCCTGTTCCCGTCCCTGTCCCCGTCCCCGTCCCTGTCCCCATCCCTGTCCCTGTCCCCATCTCTGTCCCTTTCCCCGTCCCTGTCCCCATCCCCATCCCCGTCCCTGTCCCCATCCCCGTTTCCATCCCCGTCCCTGTCCCTGTTCCCATCCCTGTCCCCGTCTCCGTCCCTGTCCCCGTCCCTGTCCCTGTCCACATTCCCATCCCTGTCCCCGTCCCCTGTCCCCGTCTCCATCCCTGTCCCCGTCCCATGCGCAGCCTCATGGCCAAGACCAGCCCCATGGCCATGTCCAGCCTCATAGCCATGCCCAGCCCTATGACCAAGACCCCGTCCCCATCCCTGTCCCTGTCCCTGTCCCCGTCCCCGTTTCCGTCCCCGTCCCCGTCCCCATCCCCGTCCCTCTCCCCATCCCTGTCCCCATCCCATGCCCAGCCCTATGGCCAAGACCAGCCCCATGGCCATGTCCAGCCCTATGACCAAGACCCCATCCCCATCCCTGTCCCTGTCCCCATCCCCGTTTCCGTCCCCGTTTCCGTCCCCGTCCCCGTCCCCATCCCCGTCCCTGTCCCCATCCCGTGCCCAGCCCTATGGCCAAGACCAGCCCCATGGCCATGCCCAGCCCTATGACCAAGACCCTGTCCCCGTCCCTGTCCCCATCCCCGTTCCCATCCCCGTCCCCATCCCTGTCCCCGTTCCCGTCCCCGTCCCCGTCCCCGTCCCTGTCCCTGTCCCCATTCCCATCCCTGTCCTCATCCCTGTCCCTGTGCCCGTCCCCATCTCTGTCCCCATCCCTGTCCCCGTTCCTGTCCCCGTCCCCGTTCCTGTCCCCATCCCCGTCCCTGTCCCCGTCCCCGTTCCCATCCCCGTCCCCATCCCTGTCCCTGTCCCTGTCCCCGTCCCTGTCCCCGTTCCTGTCCCTGTCCTCATCCCTGTCCCCGTTCCCATCCCCGTCCCCGTCCCTGTCCTCATCCCCGTCCCCGTCCCTTTCCCCATCCCTGTTCCCATCCCCGTTCCCATCCCTGTCCCTATCCCCATCCCTGTCCCCGTCCCACTGGCGCTGGCCCCACCTGGATGCCACCACCAGGAGTGGAGCCGGCCGAGTGGCTGGGGGAGCTGGGCAGCGACTTGCAGGACGCCAGGAGCTGCTGCTGCTTCCGCAGGGCCACCGCCTTCTGCGCCACTGCGGGGACAGCGGCAGCGTCACCCGGCCCGCCCGCGGGGACGGCCACCGCGTCCCTGTCACCCACCTCCCCCGCGCACCCCATCGCCCACCTTCGGTGAAGACCCGGTCCACGTTGAGGCCGTACGTGGCGCAGGTCTCATAGTAGAGGCACCGCTTCATGTCACCGCAGAGCGCCTGGGCCCGGGCGTCCTCGATGACGCGCGGGTTGGAGGAGCTGATCTTGTCTATGGGGCGGCGCGCGGGGCTGAGCGGGGGGTCCCGGTGCCCCGGCCCCGCCGCGCCGCCCCGCCGGCTCACCCTGCGTCCCCACCAGCGCCAGGGCCACGTCCCCGGGGGCTCGGTGGCTGCTGAGCAGCTCGTGCAGCTGCGTCACCTCCTCGAAGCTGCTCTCGTCCTCCAGGCTGAACACGAAGATGACGGCGTCCACCCAGTTGGCAAACTGGAGGCGGGGGGGGGACACGGGGACGTCACGGCTCCGCGTCGCCGGCCGCGGCCACCCCCGGAGCCCCCTCGTACCTTGGCGTCCGGGGCACCTCCTTCCTCCCGGATGAGTAGGAGGTGGCTTTGACCGTCAACCAGCACCTCGCGCTTGAACTGCCCACCTGGACCCAGGGGAAGAGCCGGAGTGTCAGCGCAGTCCCACCATGCAGGGACCGTGCCATGGGGAGGGCACACGGCCAGGGAGGAGCCCAGCCCCATGGCCATGTCCAGCCCTATGGCCATGCCCGGCCCCATGGCCAAGACCAGCCCCATGGCCATGTCCAGCCTCATGGCCATGCCCAGCTCTATGGCCAAGACTAGCCCCATGGCCAAGACCAGCTACATGGCCATGCCCAGCCCCATGGCCAAGACCAGCCCTATGACCAAGACCAACCCCATGGCCAAGACCAGCCCCATGGCCATGCCCAGCCCCATGGCCATGCCCAGCTACATGGCCATGCCCAGCTACATGGCCAAGACCAGCCCTATGACCAAGACCAGCCCCATGGCCAAGACCAGCCCCATGGCCATGTCCAGCCTCATGGCCATGCCCAGCCCTATGGCCAAGACCAGCCCCATGGCCATGCCCAGCCTCATGGCCATGCCCTGCCCTACGACCAAGACCAGCCCCATGGCCATGCCCAGCCCCATGGCCATGCCCAGCCCTATGGCCAAGACCAGCCCCATGGCCATGCCCAGCCTCATGGCCATGCCCTGCCCTACGACCAAGACCAGCCCCATGGCCATGCCCAGCCCCATGGCAATGTCCAGCCTCATGGCCATGCCCAGCCCTACGACCAAGACCAACCCCATGGCCATGCCCAGCTACGTGGCCATGCCCAGCCCTACGGCCAAGACCAGCCCCATGGCCATTCCCAGCCCCATGGCCATGCCCAGCCCTATGGCCAAGACCAGCCCTACGGCCAAGACCAGCCCCATGGCCATGCCCAGCCCCATGGCCATGCCCAGCCTCATGGCCATGCCCAGCCCTAAGGCCAAGACCAGCCCCATGGCCATGCCCAGCTACATGGCCATGTCCAGCTACATGGTCATGCCCAATCCTGTGGCCAAGCCCAACTCCATTGCCAAACCCTACCCAATGGCCAAACTCAATGCAATGGCCATACCCAACCCAATGGCCATGCCCAATCCCATGGCCATGCCCAGGCTCATGGCTGTGCCCAAACCCAACCCAACGGCCAAACCCAACTCAATGGCAATGCCCAAGCCCATGGCCATAGCAAACCCTGTGGCCATGGCCACCCCAGCCACTCACTCTCCGTGGGCTCCAGGCCCACGTAGGAGCCGGTGAGGAAGCGGTGCACGAGGGCCGACTTCCCGCTCTTGCTGCTGCCCAGGACACCCTGCGGAAGGGCAGGGATCGGCATCAGGACCCTCTGTGGCACCAGCACGAGGGGGAGCCCCGAGGCCGCAGTACCCACCAGGCGGATCTCGGGGACGGAGCGACCCAGGGTCCATTCCTGGCTGTTCACCAAGGCCTCTGAGGGGAGGAGAGGGGTGAGACGGAGCTCGGCGGGGGGAGCCCGGCCGCCTCCGGTCCTGCCGGCAGCTCCGCCGGCGGCTCCCGGCGTGGGCGGCCGCGGAGCCGTCACCAAGCAACAGCACCCGGCACCGAGCCCGGTGGAGGCGGCGGGGAGGGCCACGGGGACGGGCCGTGGCGGAGCCATGACCGCGGCACCCCCACGGGAGCCCCCCGGCACGGCCGCCCCGTGCTCCTGCCTCCCCCGGGCATGGAGGGCAGCAGGACACGGCGGGGCCAGCGTCACGGCGGGAACAAGGTCGTGATGGGCACAAGGGTCCCGTTGACACGAGGATGTCACGGGCATGAGGGCACGCTGTGCACGAGGCCACGGTGTGCACGAGGATGCAATGGACGTGAGGATGCAACGGACGCGAGGATGCAATGGCCGCAAGGACGCAAGGGATGCGAGGGCGCAATGGGCACGAGGGCGCAATGGGCACGAGGACACAATGGTCACTAGGGCACAATGGGAACGAGGACACAATGGTCACAAGGGTGCAATGGGCACGAGGACGCAATGGGTGCAAGGGCACAATGAGCACGAGGACGCAATGGGCGCAAGGACGCAATGGTCACAAGGATGCAATGGCCTCAAGGACGCAAGGGATGCCAGGGCGCAATGGGCACGAGGACGCAATGGTCACAAGGGCACAATGGGCGCGAGGATGCAATGGTCACAAGGATGCAATGGGCATGAGGACACGAGGTCGCAAGGGATGCGAGGGCGCAAGCGATGCGAGGACGTGATGGGCACGAGGATGCAATGGACACAATGGACGTGAGGGCACAAGGGATGCGAAGGCGCAATGGGCATGAGGAAGCATTGGTCACAAGGACGCAATGAGAACAAGGACGCAATGGGCACAAGGACACAAAGGGCGCGAGGACGCAATGAGCATGAGGACGCAATGGTCACAAGGATGCAATGGGCACAAGGACACAATGGGCACGAAGACGCAATGGGCACAAGGGATGCAAGGGCGCAATGGGCATGAGGACGCAATGAGCACGAGGACACAATGGTCACAAGGATACAGTGGACACAACGGGCACGAGGACACAAAGGGCACGAGGACGCAATGGTCCCGAAGGCCACGGCGTGCACCCGGGCACCAACGCACATGGGCACAAGGCCACAGCGTGGCCAGGGGCTGCTCCGTGGCCGGGGAAGGACGTGGCACGTGCCGGGATCCATCCGGCCACGCTCCCTGCCATGGACCGGGGCACCCTGGGCTGCCCCATGCGCCCAGCCTGTCCATGGGGCATCTCGTCTCCTGCACCAAGGAAACGGGGCAGCAGGTGCCCCACGTCACAGCCCTCGGTTGCCCCACATCCCAGCCCCGCTGAGGCCCCACGGCAGCCAAGGGGTTAACGCCGGTGCCTGTCACCCCACGCGTCATCGCGGCGCTGTGCCACCCACGGGCCCCGCTGCCACCCACGGGCCCCCCCTCGGGCTCTGCCCACGCGGCGCCGTGGGGCGGGTGCTGGGGGGACCCCCCAGCTTGGCCTGGGGGACACGGGGACGGGGTGGACGGGTGGGTGGCCAGACTGAGGGCGCATGGATGGACGGCTGGATGGACAAGCAGATGGATGGAGGGATGCATGGACGGATGGATGGACAAGCAGATGGATGGAGGGATGCATGGACGGATGGATGGCGAGGGGACACCTGGCCGGACAGAGAGGCGGACACGGGGTGGCTGGACAGAGGGACGGGCGCTGTGTAGGTGGGTACAAGGACGGATGGACAGACGAGGGGACCCAGGGATGGGAGAACAGACGGGTGGACGGAACAGGACACAGGCAGCCACAGAGGGGGACGGACAGACAGGTATCTGCCCACCATGGGGCAGCCCCAGCTGGGTCCCCTTTGTGACCAGACTGAGGCCACAGGGCCACCAGGCCACCGGCCAAGCCACAGCCACGGCCATGGCCCATGGACCCCCCTCCTGAAGGGTCCCTAAGGGGGAAACTGAGGCAGAGGGGAGCCAGGGCCGGCCCCGCTATGCACCCACCCCCGGGCTGCTCCATAGGTGCCAGCCCCACAGCTGGGAGATGCCACCCACGCGTCCCCCGGCCACAGACGGGTCCCCCCAACTCACTACCAGCCCCACACAGGCCCGGTGGGCCCAGGCGTCCGGGAGCCCCCGTCGCTTTCTAGCATCACAACAGCCAAAACACCCAACCCCACCGACGCACCCCAATACGGGGGGGACCGTGACGCAGCACCACGACACCCCACGACGAATCCAGGACACCCCCCGTCCCCACAGACACCCCAAAACAGGGTCCCGGGTACTCACTGGGGGAGGCCCCGCGGGGCAGGTCGGCGCTGAGCAGCGCCCAGGGGGGCGCGGGGTGGGTCGGGGTGGCCGCCGGGCTCTTGGCGAAGATGCCGCTGATGAACTTGAGCATCTTGCGGTCGCGGGTGGAGGCCCGGCCGCCCTCGCGGCCTCGCTTGAGCCCCGCGCCGCCCTCGCCGGGGGGCACGGCCGCCGTCAGCACCCCCGGCCCCGGGTGCAGGTCGCTGTTGTCCAGGGTTTTGCTCTTCCCTTTGCGGGGCGAGAGCCGGGCCCGGGCGGGCGGCCGCGGGCCCCCGTCGGCGCCGGCCTTGCCCCCGCCTTTCGCTCGCCCCTTGCCCTCGCCCTCGGGCCACGAGAGGCGGCTGCTGGGCCCCTTGTGGGCACCTTTGCCCGCCTTGGCCTCGGAGCCCATCTTGGCCCCGCTGGTGGTCACCGTCTTGAAGGGTTTGTTGGCCAAGCGGAGGCGCCGGGGACCGGCGGATGGGTGAGGTGAGGACGCCCCGGGGGCGGGGTAGGGCTTGGTGGCCTCGGGGGCCACCTCGGCACATGCCCAGGTCGCCTGGCTCAGCAGCGGCCGCCGGGTCCCCGCCGCGCAGCCCTCGGCCGGGGGGCACTCGCGGGGCGCCTCCAAGGTGCCCTTGGCCCCCCGCGCGCCCGGCGGGACGTGTTCGGCTTTGGGGGGCAGCAGCGCAGGGTCGGGCTTGGGGGGCACGGCCGGCGGCAGCAGGGCCAGGTCGGGTTTGGGGGGCACAGCGGGTGGCAGCGGCAGCGGCGGCGGCGGCAGCAGCGCGGGGTCGGGTTTGGGGGGCACGGCCGGCGGCGGCAGCGGCGGCGGCGGCAGCAGCGCGGGGTCCGGCTTGGGGGGCACGGCGGGCGGCGAGTCAGGCGAGCGGCCCCGGGACGCGCCCGGTCGCCGCCGGGGGACCGGGCTGGGGCTGCGGGGGCTGCCGGGCTGCGGGGCGGCGTCGGGGGGGCCGCCGCCGGCCGTACTTATCCAGAGCGCGTCCTGCCGCTGGAAGAGCCGCTCCGGCCTCTTGCTCTTCCCGCCGCCGTCCTCGGCGCGGCCACCGGCGCCCGGAGCTCGCCCGCCCGCCGCCGCCGCCGCCGCCGCATCGCCGGGCCCCGCCGCTTGCTCCGCGTCGCCCGCCACCGACTCGAGCTTGACCAGCGTGAGCGAGATGAGGTACGTGGTCCGGCGCTGGAGGCCGGCGGCTCTGCTCATGGGTGCGGGCAGGGCCCCCCCTCCGGAGCCGGCCGGGTCGGACCGGGCCGGGCCGGGCCGGGCCGGGCCCCGCTCCCCGCCCCGCCGCGGGCTCCGGCGCCGCGCGCGCGGCTCCGCGTCCGCCGGTGCCGGATCGAGGCTCCGGCGCGGTCCCCACCCCCGGCCCTGCCTCCCCAAAGCCTTTCCCGCTCGCCCGCCCCCGGAGGGGTTGGCACCGCCGCCGGCCCCCCCCGCTCCGCCCGCCGGAACGGGGCCGCCCCCCCCCCCGCCTCCCCGGGGGGCTCCGCCGGGGCGGGGGGGGGGCCACGGCTCGGGATGAGGGGGGTTTTGTTGGGGTGGGGGGCGGCGGCGCGGGGGGGCCATGGCCGGGGCCATGGGGGGGGGCTCCTCCTTTTGTGGCGAGGCCGGGACCGGCGGGGGGGGGCACGGCTGCGGGGGGGGGGTCGGTGCCGCCGCTCTGCACCGGGCGCCGCTCCCGGGCGGCGGAAACGGGGAGGAAGGGAGGGAGGGGGCGGGCGGCGGCCCCCGGTGCTACCGGGCACGCGCGAGCGCCCCCGCCTCCCCCGGCGGCGGGAGGGACCCTCCGGACACCCCCCCGCCCCCCCCGCGCCACTGTCACCGGGACCGGCCTTCGCCGCCGGGAGCCACCCCCGGAGCCACCCCCGGCCCGTCCTCCTGCCCCTCGCGTCCAGCCGAGCCTCCTTCCAGCTCTTCCGGGCCTCCAGCCCTGCATCCCTGTAGCCATCCCTGTAGCCATCCGCTCTGTCCATCCCTGCATCCATCCCTGCATCCATCCCTATAGCCATCCCTGTATCCATCCCTATAGCCATCCGCTCTGTCCATCCCTGCATCCATCCCTGTATCCATCCCTGTAGCCATCCGCTCTGTCCATCCCTGCATCCATCCCTGTATCCATCCCTGTATCCATCCCTATAGCCATCCGCTCTGTCCATCCCTGTATCCATCCCTGTATCCATCCCTATAGCCATCCGCTCTGTCCATCCCTGCATCCATCCCTGTATCCATCCCTGTATCCATCCCTATAGCCATCCGCTCTGTCCATCCCTGCATCCATCCCTGCATCCATCCCTCCATCCTGTCTAGCTCTGCATCCCTGTATCCCTCCATCCATCCCTGTATCAATCCCTGCATCCTTCCTTCCTTCTCTCCTTCCTTCCTTCTCTCCTTCCTTCCTTCTCTCCTTCCTTCCTTCCCTCCTTCCTTCCTTCCTTCCTTCCTTCCTTCCTTCCTTCCTTCCTTCCTTCCTTCCTTCCTTCCTTCCATCCATCCATCCCTGCTTCTCTTCTCCCCCTCTATGCCGCTTCCATCCCCTCCATCCATCTCTTCACACTCCCTCCATCCCCTCTTCCCACCCCTGCACCTCTTCCCCTCTCCCTACATCCCTGCATTGCCTTCATCTCTCCCTTCACCCCTTCCATCCTTCTTCCATCCATCCCTCCATCCCCTCCTTCACCTCCACTGTCCTTCCCTCCATCCCTTCATCCCTTCAAGTCCCACCATCCATCCCTTTCCTCCTTCCATCTTTCCCTGCACATGCCCCATCCATCCTTCCTTTCCCTCTATCCCTTCCCTTCACCTCCATCCATCTCTCCATCTTTCTACTCCTCCAGTCATCCTCTTTCCATCCATTTCTTCACCTCCCTCCATCCCTGCACCCCTCGCTCCTCTTCCTCCCCATCCATCCCTCCATCCCCAGCCCTCCATCCCGTTTCGTTCCCCCCCATCCCTTTCCACCTCCTCCGTCTCCATCCATCCCCCCTCCCTGGGTGCCCGGGGTGGGGGCAGAGCGGGTCCCACCCGCCCCTGTTTTCTGGCATTTTTAGCAGCGGCGCAGAAATCCTCTGCATCCCGTTGCCATGGCAACGGCGGGGCTGGAAACGCAGGGAAGCAGCGGGATCTCGCGCCGGGGGCGGAGGCCGGGCACGCGCCGGCTGGCGCTGCCGGTGCCACCGGGACTGGGCGGTCACCGCGACACCCCCCTGTCCCCTCTCCCCGTGCCCACCGGGTCCCCAGGCCACCCCTGGTGTTGTCCCCTCCCCGCGCTCTGCCCGCGTGGAGCCTGGCACCGTGCGGGGATGGATGTGGTGTCCGGGGACCGGACACGGTGCCCGGGAAGGGATACGGAGCTTGGGGACAGACACGGTACCCAGGGATGGATCCGTTACTCGAGGATAGGCATGGAACCGGGGCTGGATACGGCACTTAGGGACGGATACGGGGCCTGGGAATGGCCGGGTACCCGGGGACAGGAATGGCACCAAGGGATGGATGCCCAGGGGTGGATATGGTGCCCAGGGATGGATACGTTATTTGGGGACATATACTGTGTTTGGGAATGGATACGGTGCCTGGGATGAGACATGATGCCCGGGAACGGATACGGTGCCGGCAGTGGATACGGCACCAGGGGATGGATACGGTGCCCAGGTACGGATACATTGTCTGGGGACAGATACTGTGTTTGGGGACAGATACTGTGTTTGGGGATGGATACGGTGCCTGGGATGAGACGTGGTGCCCGGGAACGGATCCGGTGCCGGCAGCGGATACGGTGCAAGGGGATGGAGACGGCACCGGAGGATGGAGACGGCACCAAGGGATGGAGACGGCACCAGGGGATGGAGACGGCACCGGAGGATGGAGACGGCACCAAGGGATGGAGACGGCACCAGGGGATGGAGACGGCACCGGGGGATGGAGACGGCACCAGGGGCCTCTCCGATACCCAGGCCGGGCCCTGCAGAGCAGAGGGGGCCCCGCAGGGCCCCCCAGGCCGCTCAGGGGGTACCGGGGCTGCCCCCCCTCCCCATAACGGGGTCCCGGGTGGCACCGGCGGCCCCCGCGCGCCCCCCCCCGGGCTCGTGACGGCGGCGGGAGCGTCACCGCAGCAACCCGCCCCCGGGCACCGAGCGGGGGGGGGGGGGACGGGGGGGCGGCCCCCTTCCCCCCCCCGGTGCCTGCTGGGGGGGCGGGGCCACCCCCAAATCGGCCCCGCCCACCGAGTCCCAGGGACGGAGGGGGACACGATGTCCCCAGGCCTTGACCCCCCGCCCGGGGGGGGGGTGACCCCTTGCAGCCCCCCCCTCCCAGTGCCAGCCCCCCCCCCCCCCCACAAATGCAGCCCAGTGGCCCCAGCAGGACCCTGGAGTGGGGCTGGAGACCCCCCCCGTCATTGCACGGGGGTGGCCGCAGTGACACCAAGCCCCTGTCTGAGGGGGTGACACCAGGTCACACCGGACCCCCCACCCCTCCCCGCGGTGCAGTCGCACCCCCTACCCCATCTTACCGAGCCCCCCGCATCGCTACCTGCCCCCTAAGTGCCCCCTTCCCCCCCCCCCAGCACCAGGTACCACATGGCGGATGCCTAGCAACAAGGCATCCCCCTGCATCCCGTCGCCACGGCAACGGCGGGATGCGGGGGTTCGGAACAGGGAGCGGGGGGATCCCGGCAGCGGAGCAGAGCCCGCCCCCGGTCACGTGGCTACCGGGACGGCGGGGGGGGGGGGGGGGTCCTGCGAGTGCCTTGTGGGGGGGGGCGCAGGGCCCCGGTTGGGGGGCACGGGGCCCCCCCGGCGCCACCGGAGGGGAGGAAACGGCCACGTCAGCGACCGCAGCGCAGCGGAAACCGCGCGATGGCAGAGCCGCCACGGGGGGAGGACGGACCCCCCCAGCCCCAAACATCCTCCTGGACCCCCCAGCCCCGCGCACGGTTGCCCCAGGGGAGGACGGTGCCCCCCGGGCCCGGCCGGTGCCCTGTCCGGCTCAACACTGGATGAGACCCGGGCCCGGTGGGGTCCCCAGGGTGCCAGGCCGGGGTGGGGACCCCTCGGTTGGGTGTCCCGGCACCTCCTACCCCATCCCACAGGAACGCGGCACCAGAGGACGCAACCGATGGGGCGGCCGAGGCCACGACTTCCCCCAGGAGCGCCGTGTCCCCCCGATGTCCCCACGGCACCGCGCCGGCCCCGTGCCCAAAGCGGGAAGCAGCAGATCCGTCCGTCCGTCCCGCGCTCCCACCCCGTCACCCGCCAGCCTCCGCATCCCTCCATCCCCTCCCGGCATCCCGGTGCACCGGTGGGACACGAGGGACACGGCCAGGCCAGGCCGGGGGGACACGGGGTACCTTGCACGACGCTGAGCGAGGCGGCGAGGCTGGCGCGGAGCCGGGGCTCGGCCACGGCCTCCACGAGCCGGACGAGCTTGTTGAGGTGCTGCTTGGCCCCCTCGTGCCGCTTGACCTCGGCGCGGATGGCGGCCAGCGCCCGCTGCCGGGGGGTGGCCATGGCACGCGGGGCCCCCCCGGCTAGCGCCGCGCCGGGCCCCCCCGGCTCCCCGGGGCCTCGGCGCAGCCCCGGCCTCGGCCCCGCCGCGGCCTCCCCGCCATCCGGCCTCGCCGCGCTTCCTGCCTCGGCGTCACCCCGTGGGGCTGGCGTCACCCCGGTGGGGACGGCGCGGGCTGGGCCTGGGAACCGCCGGCCCACGGGGCCCCGGCGGGCGCCGACGCGGGGCGCCCGGCCCTGCCGGCGCGTCGGGACACGCCGGGGCCCGTCGGACGGGCCGGCACACCCGTGCGCCGCGGGGACGCCCAGGGACGCGCGCGACGGGGACACGCGGCCGTGCACGGGAGAGGGACGCGCCGGGGACACGCACGGCTGCAGGGACACGCACAGCTGCAGGGACACACTGGGGACACGGATGTGGCCATGCACATGCAGGCACGCACTGGATAGGGTCATGCACCACTGCAGGGACACGCTGGGGACACGCGTGTGGCCATGCACATGCAGGCACGCACTGGATAGAGACGCACCAGGGCCATGCACTGCTGCAGGGACATGCAGGGGACACGTGTGTGGCCATGCACATGCAGCCATGAACTGGATAGGGACACGCCAGGGACATGCACAGCTGCAGGGACACGCTGGGGACACGCATGTGGCCGTGCACATCATGCTGGGGTCATGCACCGCTGCAGGGACACGCTGGGGACACGTGTGTGGCTGTGCACATGCAGCCATGCACTGGATAGGGACATGCTGGAGTCATGCACCACTGCAGGGACACGCAGGAGACATGCATGTGACCGTGCACATGCAGCCATGCACTGGATAGGGACACGCTGGGGTCATGCACAGATGCAGGGACACACTGGGGACACGCGTGTGGCCGTGCACTGGATAGGGACATGCTGGGGACACTCGTGTGGCCATGCACATCATGTTGGGGTCATGCACCGCTGCAGGGACACGCTGGGGACACACATGTGCCCATGCACATGCAGCCGCACACTGGATAGGGACATGCTAGGGTCATGCACGGCTGTAGGGACACCCTGGGGACATACATGTGGCCATGCACATGCAGCCGCACGCTGGATAGGGACGTGCCAGGGACACGCACCGCTGCAGGGACATGCTGGGGACACGCATGTGGCCGTGCACATGCAGCCACACACTAGATAGGGACATGCTGGGGTCATGCACTGCTGCAGGGACACGCTGGGGACACGCATGTGGCCGTGCACATGCAGCCATGCACTGGATAGGGACATGCTGGGGTCATGCACCGCTGCAGGGACACACTGGGGACACGCATGTGGCCATGCACATGCAGCCATGCACTGGATAGGGACACGCCAGGGACATGCACAGCTGCAGGGACACGCGGGGGACACGTGTGTGGCTGTGCACATGCAGCCACACACTAGATAGGGACATGCTGGGGTCATGCACTGCTGCAGGGACACCCTGGGGACACGTGTGTGGCTGTGCACATGCAGCCATGAACGGGATAGGGACATGCTGGGGTCATGCACAGCTGCAGGGACACCCTGGGGACACGTGTGTGGCCGTGCACATGCAGCCATGCACTGGATAGGGACATGCTGGGGTCATGCACCGCTGCAGGGACACCCTGGGGACACGTGTGTGGCCGTGCACATGCAGCCATGCACTGGATAGGGACATGCTGGGGTCATGCACAGCTGCAGGGACACCCTGGGGACACGCGTGTGGCTGTGCACGCTCAGCCATGCATGAGATAGGGACACACCAGGGCCATGCATCACTGCAAGGACACGTGTGTGACCATGCACATGCAGCCATGCACTGGATAGGGACACGCCAGGGACACGCACAGCTGCAGGGACACGCTGGGGACACACATGCGGCCGTGCACATGCAGCCATGCACTGGATAGGGACACGCCAGGGCCATGCATCACTGCAAGGACACGTGTGTCACCATGCACACACAGCCATGCACCGGCTGGGGACACACGTGCGGCCACGCATTGCCGCAGGGACACGTGTGGCCATTCACACACAGCCATGCACCGGTTGGGGACACCGCGATGGCACTGGGGCCAGGCCACAGCATCTGGACCTCGGGTGCACCCCAGGTGCACCCCATTGGATATGGGGACACAGGACAGCCGTGTCCCCTCCCCGTCCCCACCGCGGAGCCAGGAGGAAACAACCTCCCCCGTCGGCGCCCGCCGCTTCCTGCCCGCGCCGAGCGGAGCGGCACCCACGGCACCGGCAGCGGCGACGCTTTATTGTCCCCAAGGGGACACGTCAGGGGCTCGCGGGGTACGCGGAGGCCACGAAGCGCTGGCCGTCCCCGTAGAAGGAGCTGGTCCAGGAGTAGGTCTGGATGCGGGCGGCTTCGCCCCCCAGGCTCACGCGGCACCTGCGGGGACACGCGGTGACACAGGGACCCCCGGGCGCGGGGTCCGCGGCCACCCGTCCCCAAATGGCACTCACAGCTGGTCCGGGCGGGCTTTGAAGCACAGGGTGTAGAGGGCCAGGTCGAATTCCGGGCTGGAGCCCAGCAGGATGGAGCCGACGCTCTTGAGGTAGCCGCTCCAGCGGAACTGCAGGGCCAGCACGTCGGGGAAGGACGTCCACTGCGGGCAGGGGGACGCTGGGGACGGCCGCGGGGCGCAGCGAGGACGGGGGGGACCCTCCGTCCCTTCCCGGGACCCCCAGGGACAGGCAGGTGGTGACAGGGACCCCGAGGGGACCCTGGGGATCCCTTGGGAATGGCCGGGAGAAATGGGGTCCCTGGGGTCATTCATTCATTAGGGACCTTGGGGATCCCTTGGGAATGGCCGGGGGAAACGGGGTCCCTGGGGACATTTGTTCATTAGGGACCCTGGGGATCCCTTGGGAATGGCTGGGGGAAATGGGGACATTCATTCATTAGGGACCCTGGGGATCCCTTGGGAATGGCCGGGAGAAATGGGGTCCCTGGGGACATTCGTTCATTAGGGACCTGGGGGATCCCTTGGGAATGGCCGGGGGAAACGGGGTCCCTGGGGACATTCGTTCATTAGGGACCTGGGGGATCCCTTGGGAATGGCCGGGGGAAATGGGGACATTCATTCATTAGGGACCCTGGGGATCCCTTGGGAATGGCCAGGGGAAACGGGGTCATTCATTCAATAGGGACCCTGGGGATGGCCGTAGGGGGACACAGGGACACCCATGGTGGGACATAGGCGCCGGGGAGCCGTGTCCCCTCCGGGGTGCCGTGTCCCCGCACTCACGGGCCCGTCGTAGCTGTAGCTCAGGTAGTTGAGCTCTCCCGACTTCTCCAGCTCGTAGAGCTGCACCCAGCTGTGGCAGCCGGACACCTTCCCGTTCTTGATCTCCCCTGGGCACAGCGAGGGACAGGGTGACACGTCCGCCCCCCCGGCGTCCCCATGTCCCCACCCCGTCCATCCCGGGCTACCGTGGAAGACGTGCTCGAAGCCGGAGGAGTCGAGCGCGGCGCCGCCGGAGCGCGAGTACATCCCGAACCACATGTCCTTGAGGTCCGTCCGGAACGCGGCCGCCGACGGGTACAGCCCTGGGGACATCACGATGCCGTGGGGTCCCAAACCCCGGCAGCGCCAGCCCCACAGCGTCCCCACCGTCCCCTACCCTTGGCGAGGAAGAAGTTGGTGAGTGTGGCCATGACGGGCGTCGCGAAGACGGCGGCCAAGAACTCCTCTTCCTCCCGCTCCTCCTCGGACGTCACCGTCTCGCTCTGGCCCGTCATCCGCTCGTAGTTGTCCAGGAGGGCCAGGAAGCGGGAGAAGGTGGCCTTGGAAAAGAGCTCGGCCTCCGCCACGTGCTGGAAGAGCCTGGGAATGCGCGGAGCAGGTGGATATGGGATGGATGAAGGGAAACGGACAGGAGGGGGAAGGACAGAGAGATGGACAGGCATGGATGGAGGAGGGATGGACGGATAGATGGACGGATGGACGGATAGATGGAGGGATGCATGGGTGGATGGATGGATAGGTAGGTAGATAGACAAACAGATAGGTAACCAGTTAGATGTTTGGAGGAGGGATGGATGGATGGATGGACAGATAGATGGAGGGATGGATGGATGGATGGATGGGTAGGTAGATGGACAGACAGACAGATAGGTAACCAGTTAGATGTTTGGAGGAGGGAGGGATGGATAGATGGATGGATGGATGGATGGGTGGATGGATGGATAGGTAGGTAGGTAGACAGACAGGTAACCAGTTAGATGTTTGGAGGAGGGATGGACAGATAGATGCATGGATGGACGGATAGATGGAGGGATGGACGGACAGATGGATGGATGGATGGATGGATGGATGGATGGATGGATGGATGGATAGGTAGGTAGATGGACAGACAGACAGACAGGTAACCAGTTAGATGTTTGGAGGAGGGATGGACGGATAGATGGATGGATGGACGGATAGATGGATGGACGGATGGATAGACGGATGGATGGATGGATAGATAGGTAGGTAGATAGACAGACAGATAGGTAACCAGTTAGATGTTTGGAGGAGGGATGGACGGATAGATGGATGGATGGACGGATAGATGCATGGATGGATAGGTAGGTAGATGGACAGACAGACAGACAGGTAACCAGTTAGATGTTTGGAGGAGGGATGGATGGATAAATGGATGGATGGACAGATAGATGGAGGGATGGATGGATGGGTGGATGGATGGATAGGTAGGTAGGTAGGTAGACAGACGGATAGGTAACCAGTCAGAGGGACAGATGGGTGGACAAACCCAGACGGGACGGATGACCCAAAGGACCCCCCCACCACCGGGCACCTGTGGGAGGCGAAGTCGGCGCCGGCGCTGGCCTCGGCGCTGGTGACTTGGTGCTGCAGGTCGACCACGACGTCCCCGCGGGCCGCCCGGTTCCCGTCGGCCGCGTAGAGCCGCTCCGAGAGCTCCAGGAGCTCCTGGTCCGAGACGGCGGCGTCGAGCTGGGCCCGCGGGCGCGCTGGCGGGAGAGGGCACGCGGTGACATCCCGGGGACGCGGTGACGTCCCGGGGACGCGGTGATGTCCACAGGACCCCCCCGGCCGCCCGCTCACCCCAAAAGGCCGCGTGGCCGAGGCAGGGCAGGAGGCAGAGCAGCCCCAGCGCCGCCGTGGCCGCCATGGCTCCCCCGGCCGCGCGGTCCGCGCCGGCCCCTTTATATCGCGCCGCTATCGCGGCCGATAGCGCCCCAAGGACGGGGACGGGGCCCCCCGCGCTCTTATCAGCGGGGGCGGTTTAATGTTTATGGGACCAAATGGGGCTTTCCCAGAGCCTGGACGGGGGGGACGGGTGGATGGGGAAGGGGGGGGGCCGTGTCCCGTATCCCGCTCTGGGGGTCCAGGATGGGTGATGGGGCTTTCGGGCGGGATGTTGGGGGGCTTTGGGGGGTGATGGGGGCCCTGGGGGCTCCATAGGGTCTATAGGGGGGATATAGGGGGGTCTGCTGAGGTTATGGGGGCACCCAGACACATGCGGGGGGGCTGTAGCTGCAAGGAGGGGCAATAGGGGGTCCTTAAGGGGCTCTGGGGGGATTAGGTGGATGATGGAAGGCCATGGGGGCACCTAGGGTATATAGGGGTATATAGGGGAGTATGGGAGGGGGCTGGGTAGATCACGGGGCGGGGGGAATAGGAGAACCTAAGAGTATATAGGGGGCTACAGGGGGTTACAGGGAGGCTATAGGGGCACCTAAGGCTATATGGGAGGGGCATAGCAGGTGTTTGGGAGATTATGAGGGGGTCATGGAGGCACCTAAGTGTATATGGGGGTATAGGGGACCATAGGGCAGTGCGGAGTGGGGGCCATGGGGGGCACCAAAGGGGCTGTGGGGAAAGGGACCTGGGGCACACAAGGCACAACAGGGGCTATAGGGGGCTCTGGAGGGCACCAGGGCCCATAGCGGGGCCCGGTGGCACTCGTGGGGCCGGGGGGATCGCTGCTCCACGCGGGCCACCCCCCAACACCGCCCACGGGGCAACCCCCCACGCGGGCACTTCCGCCCGGCGGCGACGGCGGCGTCAGGGCGCGCGGCGCGCATGCGCGGCGCCGCGGCGGGCGCGCTTCCGCCCGCGCTCCCCGTCCGCGCAGGCGCGGCGGCGGCGCAGGCGCGGCGCGGCGGGCGTGGCGCGCAGGCGCAGCGCGGCCCTGCGCTGGGATTTAAAGGGGCCGGAGCGGCGGGGCCGTCCTTGCCCCCCCCACCCCCCCGGGTGTCCCCCGCCCCGGCTCCGCTCCCCATCATGGTGTGCGGAGGCTTCGCCTGCTCCCGCAACGCCCTCTGCGCCCTCAACGTGGTCTACGTGGTGAGCGGGGCGGGGGGGCCCCGGCAACCCCCCCCACCTTGGGGGAGGGCTGCGAGGGGCGGGGGGGACCCCCGGGGGGCTTATTTGGGGGGGGGGGGGCAGGAGCTGCACGATGGGGGGGGGCAGGAGCCCCACGCTGTAGTGGAGGGGGAGGGGGGGGACACGGTTGTCACTGTCCCCCCCCCCCCCCAGCTCCGGCCTAGGGGGACACAGAGGGGCTCGGGGCAACACGGCGGGGGGGGGGGGGGGACAGTGACGTCACGCGAGTCACGTAATGTCCCCCCCCCCCTTCTCGGGCCGTGTCCCCAAACTGTCCCTGCCCGAATCAGCCCCTGGGGGGGGATCTGGGCTTGGTGGGGGGGGGGGGGGGGTTGGAGATTCCCCCCCCCCCCCCCCCCCCCCCCGCTTTTTTTGGTCCCTCTAATCTTTGGGGACAGGGCCGGGGAGGGGGGGGATGGCGACGCTTCCAGGAAGGGGCCCCGGAGCCTCCAATAACGGAGCAGCCGCTGCAGGGCCGGGCCCGGCCCCTCATCCCATTGAGGGGCACGTGGACCCCCCCAAATCCACCCCCTACCCCCCAAATCCACCCCCAACCCTCCTCCTCCCGCCGCTTCCCCTGCTCTGGTGCCCCCCATTCCCTCCCTTTGCCCTCGGAGCGGCGGGGGGGCCCCCCCATTCCAAGCAGATCCGCCCTTGGAATCTCCATCCGACCCCCCCGGTGCCTCCCGCATGGGAAAAGGAGGCCGGGGGGGCCGCGGTTGATGCCCCCACCCCAAATCCCGCAGCTCGTGGGGCTGCTCCTCATCGGCGTGGCCGCGTGGGGCAAGGGCTTCGGCATCGTCTCCAGCATCCACATCATCGGCGGCGTCATCGCCGTGGGCTTCTTCCTGCTGCTCATCGCCATCGTGGGCCTCGTCGGGGCCGTCCACCACCACCAGGTCCTGCTCTTCTTCGTATCCTTGGCCTCAAAGGCGGCGCGAGCCGGGGGGCGGTGGCACGGGGGACATTGCAGAGCCACCGCTGGGGGTGGGCGCCCCCATATCCCGCAGCTCCCATCCGTAGCCTTCGGCGAAACCCCCTTTTCCAGCTTGTCCCCCTTGTCCAACATTTGGACGCCCCCTGCTTGGGGGTCCCCCCTGCAAAAATGCAGCTTTTGGGCCACCCCGATGGGTCCTGGGCACCCAGGTGGCCCCGGGCTGGGAGCTGCCACCGTCACGAGCCCTGGCGGTTCCGCTTCCCCTGTGGAAAGGGAGGCGGAAGGGAAAGTACAGCCTGACGGTAACACCCTGTCCGACTGTGACCTCGCGACCGCCGGTGACCTGTCAGGACACTGTGACAACCGCTAAGGGACCCTATGGGGCACAGAGACCCTCGGGAGCAGCCGTGACACCGTCCTTGGCCACTCAAGGCCACCGAGGACACTTGTCCTGGCCTGTGTGGCACAGGTGACCTCAACACAAGAGGCTGTGCCAGCGTCACAGGCCCTTAACGTAGGGAGATGTCCCAACCACGAGCGATGGGGGGACACCAACGGAGGCGTTGGAGATGTGGCATGGCAGTGCCACCAGCAGTGCCATGGGAGAGTGTCCTGGGGACACAGGAGCACCCCAGTGGGGATGGGGGGATCATGGGGATTCCCCGGATCCCAATGGGAGCCCCACGGAGGGTCCCGGTGGCCTTGACTCCAGCCTCCCCAGTACATGATCATCCTGGGCCTCGTCTTCATCGTCCAGTTCGGCGTGTCCTGCTCCTGCCTGGCCATTAACAGGAGCCGCCAGGTGAGTGTCACAGAATCACAGAACGCTGAAGGTTGGAAGGGACCTCTAGGGATCACCCAGTCCAACCCCTGCACACGCAGGGTCACCTAGAGCACGTGGCACAGGACTGCGTCCAGGCGGGTTTGAAGATCTCCAGAGAAGGAGACTCCACAACCTCTCTGGGCAGCCTGTTCCAGTGCTCTGGCACCCTCACTGGGAAGGGATTTTTCCTTAAGTTCCTATGGAACTTTTGGGGCTTCAGTTTGTGGCCATTTCCTCTAGTTGTGTCGGTGCCACCAGTGCAAAGAGGCCGCCCCATCCTCCTCACTGCCTCCCTTGAGGTACTTCTAGACACTGCTCAGGTCCCCTCTCAGCCTTCTCTTCTCCAGCTGAACAGGCCCAGCTCCCTCAGCCTCTCCTCACAGGGCAGATGTTCCAGGCCCCTGATCATCCTCGTAGCCCTGCGCTGGCCTCTCTCCAGCAGCTCCACATCCCTCTTGTCCTGTGGAGCCCAGAACTGGACACAATCCTGCAGATGTGGCCTCAGCAGGGCTGAGCAGAGGGACAGGATCCCCTCGACCTGCTGGAGACTCTTCCTGATGCCCCCCAGGATCCCATTGGCCTCCTTGGCCACGAGGGCACCTGCTGCCTCATGGTCACCTTGTCACCCACCGCGACACCCAGGTCCCTCTCCGCAGAGTGTCCCCCTGTCACCTGCGGCCAGCGTGTCACGTCCCCAGCACGGGGGACACCCAAAGGGGGGGACTCCTCGCGCCGCCTCCAGCAGGTGCCACCCCCCTATGCTGCCACCGTGTCCCCGTCCCCTCTGTGCACCGGGGGGGCTCAGGGTGTCCCCCCCACGCGCAGGAGGGGCTGTTCAGCTCCACGTGGCCCATCCTGAGCAACAAGACCAAGACGGAGCTGGAGAAGAACCTGGACTGCTGCGGGCTGCTCAACAGCACCGCCGACTTCCACACCTTCCAGGCCGAGTTCGGCGTGTGCCCCGCGGTGAGTGGGGGTCCCGGGGGGACCGTGGGGGACACCGGGACACCCGGGTCACGTTGCCACCCCCTGCAGAAGTGCAAGACCCTCCTGGGCAAGGACCCCCGCGCGCGCTGCCTCACGTGCGGCGAGAAGATGCTGCAGCACTCGGACGAGGCGCTCAAGATCCTGGGCGGCGTCGGCCTCTTCTTCAGCTTCACGGAGGTGACGGGGGGGACGCGGGGGACACCGGGTGCCCATGGCATGGGGGGACCTGGCCCTGATTGTCCCCTCTGCCCCCCGCAGATCCTGGGCGTGTGGCTGGCCATGCGGTACCGCAACCAGAAGGACCCCAGAGCCAACCCCAGCGCCTTCCTATAGGGCTGGAGGGGACCCTGTCCCCTCTGTCCCCCGAGCCGTGGGGCGCACGTGCCACCCCCGGAGCCGCTGACCGGCCCCGCTGCCGCATGAAGCCTCCGGCACGTGGCCCCCCAAGGGACACAGGGGGTGGCACCCGGGGTGGCCGTGGACCCCGATGGCCCTCGGGGTGGCCCCCCTTGTGCCCCCCCCCAGCCCCGTGCATGCTGGGAAGGGGGGGGAGCAGCCCCCACAAAGCACCTTGCTGTCCCCCCCGGGGCTGGCCCTGTCCCCTGGGGCTGGCCCTGTCCCCTGTGTGTCCCCCCACCCCAGCCTGGCACTGGGGGGGTGCCCAGGGCAGCCGGGTGCCCCTGACCCCTTTGTCCCCTCCACCTCTGTCCCCTGTGTGACAGGGGGGTGGCAGCAGTGCCCCCCGTCCCCCCCAGCCCGCCCACTGCCACCGTAGGGACGTCCCCGTGTCCGCGACAGTTCAAATAAAGGCCGTTCAGCGACGCTGCCTCTGCTTATTATGGGGTGGGCTGCTCCTCCCCCCCCCCCCCCCCCCCATGTCACCCCGACACACAAGACCTGGGGGGGGGGGGGGGCCGAGCCAGGTGACAACGCGGGCGGGGGGGGACCAGGCCACCCTGGCCCTTTATTGGGACCATCGGGGTCCAGAACCGGGGTCCAGAACCACCCAACACCCCCCACACACACACTAAATCCCCATAAATAGCACAAGGTGCCCCCAGCCGGGGGGGGGGACACGGCATCACGGGGGGGGCTCCCTGTCCCCCCCCCGTGCGAGCAGAGCACCAGTGCCAGGGAGCCGCCTCGTCCCTCGCACGCGACTCGCACGAGCCCCCCGGGGGCCACCAGTAGCCAGGGGGGGGGCCACCAGTAGCCAGGGGGGGCCACCAGTAGCCAGGGAGGGCACAGGGTCCCGCTGCCCCCCCCTGCCCCAGGGACCCTGTTATTACACGAGGGTCTGACCCCCAAGTCCGTGAGCGCCGGGGGGGGCCCCCGTGCGGTCCCCCGGCCCCCCCGCTAGCCGTCGGTGGCCACCCGCTCCTGCAGGTAGCCGTGCCGCAGGGCGTCGTAGGCCGAGATGCGCTTGTAGGGGTTGAACGTCAGCATCTCCTGCGGGGGGGGGGGCAATTAACGAGCAATTAATGAACCGGAGCGGGGGGACACCCCTTGTGCACAGGGGGGGTCTGTCCCCTGGCTGTGACGTCCCCCCCCCCTCACCAGGAGCAGTTGGGTCCCCAGCGGCTCCATCTCAGGGACGAAGCCCTCGACGGGCTGGGGCGGGCGGGCGGCGAAGGCGCCGCGGGGCAGCGCCACGTCCAGCGGCCAGTCGTCCTCCACGGGCAGCCCGATCATGCTGGGGAGGGGACAGGGAGGGGACATCAGGCCACCCCCGCGTCCCCCATCCTCGTCCCATCCCCACGCACTTACTCGAAAATCTTGCCCAGCTGGTCGGCCTCGGAGTTACCGCAGAAAAGGGGCCTGTGGGGGACACGGGGGTGTCACCGCGGGGGACACGCCGCGGCCATCGCCCGTGGGTGTCACACGCCGCGGCCATCGCCCGTGGGTGTCACGCGGCCGTGACGCGGGGGACGCGGGTCGCTCACTTGCGCCGGAACATCTCGGCGAAGATGCAGCCCACGCTCCACATGTCCACGGGCGTCGCGTACGTCGACTGCAGCAGCACCTCGGGCGCGCGGTACCACAGTGTCACCACCTGCACGGGGACGGGGACAGCGTCGCCCTCCCGCCCGGGGGACACCCGGGCGCCCTGCGTTGGTGGCCACCCTGTCCCCCTCCCAGCCCTAGGGACACCCGGGCCTGGTGGCTCCCGCGTGGTCCTCTGAGCATCCCCAAACGTGGCCCCACGGTGGCCTCCGAGCCCCCGGGTCACCCCGACCTGCTGCTCCCTGGACTTGTGGCCGTGTGGGACCTGTGGCCACCCCAAACCGTGGCCACCCGGCTCCATGGCCACCTGAGTCCCAGAGCTGCCCGGATCTGTGGCCACCCATGGATTTGTGGTCACCAACCCCACGGCCACCAGCATCACGGCCCTTGGGCCACCCAAGCCCCACCACGCTGGCATCTGTGGCTACTCAGGGACACAGCCCCGTGGCCCTGCAGCCCCCCAACGTCCCCAATTCACCCACCACGGGGGTCAGGGCCATCTGGCAGCTGTAGATGCGGGCCAGGCCGAAGTCGGCCAGCTTGACCTGCCCGCTGCTGGTCACCAGGATGTTCTCGGGCTTGAGGTCCCGGTGGACGATGCAGTTGGAGTGCAGGAAGTCGAGGCCGCGCAGGAACTGCCGCATGAGGTCCTGGAGCGCCGGCGACGCCGGCGTGAGCGTCCCCGCGGCCGCCGCGGTCCCCCCGCCCCGTCCCGCGCCCACCTTGATGGTGTCGAGCGGCAGCCCCGGCGCGGGCGCCTTGTCCAGGTAGGTCTTGAGGTCCTGGTCCACGTGCTCGAACACCAGCGTCACCTTGGTCTCGCGCTCCGTCCGCGCCGTGGCACACACGTCCATGAGGCTGCGCGAAGGGGACCGGGACGGTTGCGGCGGCGGCCTCGGCGGGGGGTCCCGGCGGCGCCCGCGGGGACTCACCGCACGATGTTGGGGTGGTCGAAGTGCTCGAGGCGCTTGAGCAGGGCCACCTCGCGCACGGTGCTCAGCGGCAGCCCGTTCTCCGTCGTCTGCACCCGCACGTTCTTGAGCGCCACGAACTTGCCGCTCTGCAGGTCCCGCGCCTTGTACACGGTGCCGTAGGCGCCCACGCCGATCTCGGCCACCGGCTCGTACTGCGCCCGCACCTCCTTGGCCATCCCGGCGCCGCCGCCGCGCCGGCCCCCGGCGCCCTGCGGCACCCGCCGAGCGGCACCGGGGTCACCCCGCGCGACGGGGGAGCACCCTATGGCACCCTGCAGCCCCCAGCGCCTCTAGATGCCCAGTTTGGATGGGGTCCCAGCACCCGGCGCCGTGGGGACACCCAAGGCCAGGTCCCCACAGCCCAGCGACCAGCTTGGACGGGGTCACAGCACCCGGCACCGTGGGGACACCCAAGGCCATCTCCCCGCACCCCAGGGACCAGCTCGGATGGGGTCACAGCACCCTGGGGACACCCAAGGCCACCTCCCCGCACCCCAGGGACCAGCTCGGACGGGGTCACGGCACCCTGGGGACACCGAAGGCCAGGTCCCCGCACCCCAGGGACCAGCTCGGATGGGGTCACGGCACCCTGGGGACACCGAAGGCCAGGTCCCCGCGCCCCAGCGACCAGCACCCTATGGCACCCTGCACCATGGGGACACCTAAGGCCACCTCCTCGCACCCCGCGCCGTGGAGACACCCAAGGCCAGGTCCCCGCACCCGAGGGACCAGCACCCTATGGCACCCTGCACCGTGGGGACACCCAAGGCCAGGTCCCCGCGCCCCAGGGACCAGCTCGGATGGGGTCACAGCACCCTGCACCGTGGGGACACCCAAGGCCACCTCCTCGCACCCCGCGCCGTGGGGACACCCAAGGCCAGGTCCCCGCACCCCAGGGACCAGCTCGGATGGGGTCACAGCACCCTGGGGACACCGAAGGCCAGGTCCCCGCGCCCCAGGGACCAGCACCCTATGGCACCCGGCGCCATGGGGACACCGAAGGCCAGGTCCCCGCACCCCAGGGACCAGCTCGGATGGGGTCACAGCACCCTGCACCGTGGGGACACCCAAGGCCACCTCCCCCGCACCCCAGGGACCAGCTTGGAGGGGGTCACAGCACCCTGGGGACACCCAAGGCCAGGTCCCCGCGCCCCAGGGACCAGCACCCTATGGCACCCTGCAGCTCCCGGCACCCCAAGGGACCTCACAGATCTCCGGCCCCATGGGTGCCCCCCCGGCCCGAAGCCTCTGCTGCTTCTCAGCCCCCCCCAACACCCCCCCTCCCAGCGACACTCGTGGGACGTGACCGGGAGGGTCCCCTCGTGCAAGGGGCCGGTGCACGAGGAAACGCGCGTGCAAAGGCCGCAGGGGGAGCGTGCAAGGCGCTCGTGCCACGCGCGCACGGGGAACCCCGCGCGTGCCCCGGGGCTCGTGCAAGGGGCTGCGCCGCGTGCACCGGGAGCGCTCGTGCAAAGCGCCCGTGCAAGGGGCCCGTGCAAGTGGCCGCGCTCGTGCAAGGCGCCCGTGCAAGGGCCTCCCCCCCCGCTCCGGCTCCCGTTACCGGATCCCGGGACTCACCCGAGCAGCAGCGCGCGCGGCCCGCGGGTCTCGCGGCGGGGCCCGGGCCGGGGGCGGGGTTGGAGGACCGGAACCAGCGAGACGGGCCGGCCGGAAGGGCTTGGAGGGGGGAGGGGAGGGAGCCGGACGCCTGGGCCCCTCGGTTTTGTTGGGGGCGGGGGGGGGGGTCGCTGCTGGGGCCGGTTCGCGGGCGGCAGCCCCGGGTGCCGCGTTCCCTCCTCCCGCCCCGGATGCTCCGACCCCCACCCGGGATCCCCGGTTTGGGCGGGGGGGGGGAGCCGCCCCCGGCCGGACTCGAACCCGCGGGACCGGAGCGACCGCGAAGGCTGCGCCCCCCCCCCCCCCACGCCCCCTCCCGAGGTGGGGGGGGCGGGTCTCAGTGTGGAGGGACGGGGGGAACCGGGACCCCCCCCGGGACCCCCAGCTTGGGCGCTGCCCCCCCCCCAAAACCGGAGGGGGATCCCCCGGTGTCCCCGTGTGTCCCCCCCCCCACCCGTGTCCCCCCACCCGTGTCCCCCCTGCCCCTCCCCGCGGGCCGTCCCCGTCGCGCGGGCCCTGTCCGTGGTGCTGAAACGGCCCCGGCGGCGACCGCGGGGGACAGCGGGACCCGGACAGGGGACACGGTGGGGGGGTTGAGGAACCGGGACCCCCCCCCCGGGACCGGGACCGACGCTGTACCCAGAATGGGGGGGTTTGGGCCGCACATCTGGCTCCAGATGTGCACCCCCCCCCCCCCCCGCAGCTGGGCACCGCGCCAGCCCCCCCCGCACCGGGTCACCGCGCTCGGCGACCCCGGGGGTCCAGAGTCCCCAGCGATGACGTCAGCGCCTCGACCCCCCACCGCGGCGGGGGGGGGGAGAGGGGAACCCCCCCCCAGCAGCAGCGCTCCCGGCTCCGTCCAAACCCGGTTATTATTTATTATAAATAAAACTTTAACCTCCCACCCCCCGCAGCCTCCTGCGGCGTCGGGAACACGGATGCACCATCCCGGTGGGATGTGGGGGCCGACAGGGAGGAGAAGGGGGGGGGTCCCCATCCAAGCAATAAATAGGGGGTGTGTGGGGGGGTCCGAAGGGCCGGGGGGGGCCGCTCAGCGGCTCAGGAAGCGCAGGTTGATGTCGGCCGCGGGCACGAGCAGCGTCCGCGTCATGGGCCGCACCGGGCGCCCGCCGGGCTCGGGCCGCACCTCGAAGCGCCGCAGGATCTGCAAGGGGTGGATGGGAGGGATGAGACACCCCGCGAGGGGACATTGGGGACATTGGGGACACTGGGGACGGTCCGTGCCCACCTGCGCCAGCGCCAGGTGGATCTCGAGCTCGGCGACGCGGCGGCCCACGCAGCTGCGCTTGCCCACGCCGAAGGGCAGCGAGGCGAAGGGGTGCCGGGGCGGCGCGCGGCGCAGCCAGCGCTCCGGCCGGAACGCCTCCGGCGCCGGGAAGAGGCGCCCGTCGCGGGACGTGGCGTAGTGACACAGCGTGATGAGGGTCTGCGGGGGGGGGGGGGACACAACGGGGCTGACACCGTGGGGACGGGGTCACCTCCCATCGTGTGACACTGCTGGAGTGTCCTCCCCATCCCACGCACCTTGCGCGGGATCACGTAGTCCCCCACGCGGATGTCGCGGTCCGAGATGACGCGGGCGTTGCCGGGGATGACGGGGTACAGCCTGGCGGGGGGGGGGACACGGCCGGAGCCCGTGAGGCTGGGGGGGCACCGGGATGCGCACGGCGGATTCCAGCCCCCCCCCGCCCCAGGACTCGAGTTCCGGATCCCAAGGATTGAGGTTGCGTCCCCCAGGATGGAAGTTTCGAGTCCAAAGAGGACACGAATTTGTGTCAAACAGGGTTCAAGCCCCACTAGGACACAAAGTGGAGACCCCCCAAGGATGCGATTTCAAGTCTCCCAGGACACAAGTCTGAGCCCCCCAAGGATGCAAATTTGAGACCCCTCCAGGATCTAAGTTTGAGCCCCATCAGGATATGAGTTTGAGCCCCCGCAGGACACCAGCCGCAGCCCCAGGAGCGGAGCTGGAGCTGCAATTTCAAGTCTCCCAAGACACAAATCTGAGCCCCCCCAAGGATGTAAATTTGAGCCCCCCCCCCCAGGATCTAAGTTTGAGCCCCATCAGGATACGAATTTGAGCCCCCCAGGACACAAACTGGAGACCCCCAAGGATGCGATTTCAAGTCTCCCAGGACACAAGTCCAAGACCCCCAAGGATGCAAATTTGAGCCCCCCCAGGATCTAAGTTTGAGCCCCATCGGGATACGAGTTCGAGGCCCCCCCAGGACACCAGCCGGAGCCCCATAACGGAGCGGGAGCCGTTGTCGGCGCTCACCGGAGCGTCTCCTTCACCACGGCCTTGAGCAGGGGCATGCGGGCGAGCTGCGCGGGCGCCGCGGCGCCGTCCCCCGGCGCCGCCGCCGCGATCTCGCGGTGCAGCGCGGCCTGCACCCCGGGGTGCCGCGCCAGCTCGTACAGGCTCCAGGACAGGGTGCTGGAGATCTGCGGGGCGGGCGCTGAGCGGGGGACGCCCACGCGATGCCACCGCCGCGTGGAGGGGACAAGGGGGGTTGCTCACCGTGTCCACGCCGGCCAGCAGCAGCTCGGTGACGTTGCCGTAGATGACCTTCATGGGCACCTTCTCGCGCGCCAGCTGCTCCGTGAGGAAGGGCGCCGGGGCCGGGTCGCCCCGCGAGAGCCGCTCGGCCGCCTCGGCCACGCGCCGGTCCACGTGGCCCTTGGCTGGGGGACACCCGGAGCACCATGAGCACCCGCCTCATGTCCCAGCCTGTCCCCTTCCTGGTGTCCCCGCGGCCCCACCGAAGGCGAACATGTAGTCCCAGGCCTCGCAGAAGGTCCTCCAGGGCTTGGGGAAGAGGCGGTGCAGCGCGCGGGGCATGGCCATGGTGAGCAGCGTCAACACGAACATGGTGTTGATGGAGCGGATGAAGGTCTCCGTGTCCCGCGGCACCTCCGGCTCCAGGCAGCCCAGGCGCGAGCCGAAGAGCACCGAGGAGATCCCTGTGGAGCAGGAGGTGGTTGGACACGGGCCATGGGATCATGGGATCGTGGGGACACGGGAGACGTTGAGGGCAGGAGGATCCAGGGAGAACACGAGTCTCCAGGACATGGGAGTCCCTGCAGGGATGTGGGTGGATACGGGTGGTCCTTGGGGGATATGGGACCACCCAGGGCCATAGGAGCCCTTGGAGGGACACAGGACTCCCTGGAAGGACATGGGAGTCCCTGCAAGGATGTGGATGGACACGGGTGGTCCTTGGGGACATTGGGAACACTGGGACATGGGACCACCCAGGGCCAAAGGGACACAGGACTCCCTGGAAGGACATGGGAGTCCCTGCAAGGATGTGGATGGACATGGGTGGTCCTTGGGGACATTGGGAACACTGGGACATGGGACCACCCAGGGCCAAAGGGACACAGGACTCCCTGGAAGGACATGGGAGTCCCTGCAAGGATGTGGATGGACATGGGTGGTCCTTGGGGACATTGGGAACATTGGGACATGGGACAACCCAGGGCCAAAGGGACACAGGACTCCCTGGAAGGACATGGGAGTCCCTGCAAGGATGTGGATGGACATGGGTGGCCCTTGGGGACATTGGGAACACTGGGACATGGGACAACCCAGGGCCAAAGGGACACAGGACTCCCTGGAAGGACATGGGAGAACCTGGAGATGTGGGAGCCCTTGGGGAAGACAGGGGACCTTGGGGGACACCAGGGGGCCATAGGGGACCCCAGGGGACCATAGGGGACCCCAGGGCAACACGGTTTAGCGCAGAGCTGCCGTGGGGACAGCGACGTCCCCAGCCCACCTTCCAGGCCGAACTTGTAGAACTCGGCGGCCACGTCGGGGACGAGGTGCTGGGGGTGGCGGTCGCGCTGGCGCTGCAGGCGCCGCAGCAGGTCGCTCACCACCGCGTCCAGGGCGCCCGCGTAGGCCTGGGCCGCGCGCGGCCGCAGCAGGTGCCGGCCCAGGAGGCTGCGCAGCCGCTGCCACTCCTCGCCCTCGCTGCGGGGGGGACGCGGCCGGTGGCACCGGTGGCACCGGGGACCGTGCACAAAAGCCACGCGAGGCGCCCGGGCGTGTGCGAGCCGCGCGGCGGGGACGCGCAGGGACACGCAGGGACGCGGGGGCGCCAGGGCGCAGCCGCCCGGGGCGGCCCGTGCGCCGGCACGTGCGGGGTCGGCGCCGCCGGTTACTCACGCGGCGCGGCCGGTGGCGGGGGCTGATTCACGCCTGAGTCACGGGAGCTCCCGGGGGGCCCTTCCCGGAATGGGGGGGGGACGGGGCCCCCCCGGTCCTGCCTGCACCCCCCCCCATGCCAGAGCAACCCCCCCGCCCCGTGCAGGGACCCATATCCACATGCTCCGACCCCGTGCTCAGCCCCACATCCCTGTGCATGGACCCCCAACCCCATGCATGGACCCCCAGCTCCCTTCACAGACCCCTATTCCCGTGCACGGACCCATATCTCCGAATACGGACCCGTATCTCCAAGTATGGACCCGTATCTCCGAGTATGGACCCATATCCCTGTGCACGGACCCCCAACCCCGCGTACAGCCCCCCAACTCCTTGCTCAGCCCCCTATCCACATGCACGGACCCATACGGGCCCCTAGTCCCATGTACAGCCCCCTGACGCCGTGTTCGGACCCCCTATACACCCGCACAGCCCCACAGCCCCCTGCCCAGCCCCACAGCCCCCTGCCCAGCCCCAGAGCCCCCTGCCCATCCCCACATTGCAGAGAACCGCTGCCCGCCGCCCCACAGACCCCTGCCCAGCCCCACGGCCCCCTGCCTGTCCCCACAGCCCCCTGATCGTCCCCACATTGCAGAGAACCCCTGCCCGCCGCCCCACAGCCCCCTGCCCAGCCCCACAGCCCCCTGCCCAGCCCCAGAGCTCCCTGCCCAGCCCCACGGCCCCCTGCCCTGCCCCACGGCCCCCTGCCCTGCCCCACAGCCCCCTGCCCTGCCCCAGAACCCCCTGCCCGTCCCCACATTGCAGAGAACCGCTGCCCGCCGCCCCACAGCCCCCTGCCTTGCCCCAGAGCTCCCTGCCCATCCCCACATTGCAGAGAACCGCTGCCCGCCACCCCACAGCCCCCTGCCCAGCCCCACAGCCCCCTGCCTGTCCCCACAGCCCCCTGACCGTCCCCACATTGCAGAGAACCGCTGCCCACCGCCCCACAGCCCCCTGCTCAGCCCCACAGCCCCCTGCCCATCCCCACATTGCAGAGAACCGCTGCCCGCCGCCCCACAGCCCCCTGCCCAGCCCCACAGCCCCCTGCCCGTCCCCACAGCCCCCTGCCCAGCCCCAGAGCCCCCTGCCTTGCCCCAGAGCCCCCTGCCCGTCCCCATATTGCAGAGAACTGCTGCCCACCGCCCCACGGCCCCCTGCCCGTCCCCACAGCCCCTTGCCCATCCCCACATTGCAGAGAACCGCTGCCCACCGCCCCACAGCCCCCTGCCCAGCCCCACATTGCAGAAAACCGCTGCCCGCCACCCCACAGCCCCCTGCCCTGCCCCACAGCCCCCTGACCATCCCCACATTGCAGAGAACCCCTGCCCGCCGCCCCACAGCCCCTGCCCAGCCCCACAGCCCCCTGCCCAGCCCCAGAGCCCCCTGCCCGTCCCCAGAGCCCCCTGCCCGTCCCCACATCGCAGAGCCCCGCACTCACGCGGTGAGCAGCCCGCACGCGTGCCCGCGCGCCGCCCGGTAGTCCTTCCAGGAGGAGAGGTGGGAGCGCACGGGGCAGGGCCCCTCCTGCCGCAGCACCTGCTCCACCAGCGCCGCGTCCGCCACGTGCACCGTGAGCAGCGGCCCGAACGCCGCCTTCCACACGGGCCCGTAGCGCGCGCGGCCCTCCAGCTGCGGGGACAGCGCCCGCGTCACCGCGCAGCCACCCCGAGGGCCCTCCGAGCACACCGTGGTGGCACCAGGGTCCCCTTTGTCCCCTCCAAACCCAGGCTGGTGGCCTCAGCCTCTTCCTGTCCCCTCCAGACCCACTGTGGTGACACCAGGGTCTCCATTGCCCCCTCCAAGCCCACCATGGTGGCCTCAGCTTCTCCCTATCCCCTCCAAGTCCACCGTAGTAGCACCAGGGTCCCCTTTGTCCCCTCCAAGCCCACTATGGTGGCACCAGGGTCCCCTTTGTCCCCTCCAAGCCCAGGCCGGTGGCACCAGCTTCTCCCTGTCCCCTCCAAGCCCACCATGGTGGCACCAGGGTCCCCTTTGTCCCCTCTAAGCCCAGGCTGGTGGCCTCAGCCTCTTCCTGTCCCTCCAAGCCCACTGTGGTGACACCAGGGTCTCCATTGCCCCCTGCAAGCCCACCATGGTGGCACCAGGGTCCCCTTTGTCCCCTCCAAGCCCACCATGGTGGCACCAGGGTCCCCTTTGTCCCCTCCAAGCCCAGGCTGGTGGCCTCAGCTTCTCCCTATCCCCTCCAAGTCCACCGTAGTAGCACCAGGGTCCCCTTTGCCCCCTCCGAGCCCACTATGGTGGCACCAGGGTCCCCTTTGTCCCCTCCAAGCCCAGGCCGGTGGCACCAGCTTCTCCCTGTCCCCTCCAAGCCCACCATGGTGGCACCAGGGTCCCCTTTGACCCCTCTAAGCCCAGGCTGGTGGCCTCAGCCTCTTCCTGTCCCTCCAAGCCCACTGTGGTGACACCAGGGTCTCCATTGCCCCCTGCAAGCCCACCATGGTGGCACCAGGGTCCCCTTTGTCCCCTCCAAGCCTAGGTTGGTGGCCTCAGCTTTTCCCTATCCCCTCCAAGCCCACCATGGTGGCACCAGGGTCCCCTTTGCCCACTCCGAGCTCACCATGGTGGCACCAGGGTCCCCTTTGTCCCCTCCAAGCCCAGGCCGGTGGCACCAGCTTCTCCCTGTCCCCTCCAGACCCACCGTGGTGGCAGCTGCTCCCCTGCCACCCCCCAGCCCCGGTTCCGGCTGCGGGTGCCCCCGGGTCGGGCCGGTACCGGTACCGGTACCTGCAGCTCGTGGAGGCGCCGCAGGCCCCCCCGGCACAGCAGCTCGTAGCCGAAGGCGGCGGGGCCGGGTCCTGGCATCTCGGCCAGGCCACGCGGCCGGCGGGTGACGGTGGTGGCAGCGGTGGCAGCGATGGCTTCGGTGGTGGCAGCGGCGGTGGCCGCCTGGCGCAGGCAGCGGCCCAGCAGGCTCTGGGGCATGGTGGGGGACACGGTGGGGGACACGGTGGGGGACACAAGGAGGGGACACAGGGAGGGGACACAGGGAGGGGGACACGCGGGGGGGGGGGACACGAAGCGGGGACGCGCCTCAACTGAGCGCGGCTGCCCCGGGGGGGGCACCTTTATAGGCACCCACGTGCACCGGGGCAGGCCCCGCCCCACCCGCCGAAACCCCGCCCCCTTTCTGCACAAACCCCGCCCACCAGGGCCCCGCGGCCCCGCCCCCCGGGGGGGTTATCGGGGCGGGGGGGGCGGCTCTAGTGGGGGGGTCTGCGGAGCGGGGACTGTCCCCGTGTCGGGGGGGGCTGCCCGGTGCCACCGGCCTCGGGGGGACCGGGGGGAGCCGGGGGGGCCCGGGGAGAAGGTGGCCCCCCCCCCCGCCATCACCCGCCCCTGGATTCTCGGGAATTACCGGCTTGCGACACAGGAAGCGGCGGGTGGAAAACACCCGCCACCCCCCCCCGGGCCAACGGGGAGCCGGGGGGGCCGCGGCGGCGGGGGGGCTTTCCGGGGCTCCCGTGGCGCCGGGATCCGGGATCCGCTCCCCCTTCCCGGCTGAGCTCATCCCGAAGCGCTGCCAAGCGCCGGGAAACCGAGGGAGCCGCCGGGAGCGGCTCCGGCACGCGGGGGCCTGCAGGGGCCAAACCCTCCCGCTCCGCAGCGGCACTGCCGGAAAAGGGCAAAATCGGGAATACCGGGAAGGGGGACGTGTCCCGGTGTCGCCCGGACGGGTGACGGAGCCGACAAGCGGGTGAGCGGAGACCCCAAAGTCCCATTTTATTGACAAAGTCGCTGTGCGATCCCGGTGCGATCCCGGTGCCCGGGCGCTCCGACGAGCCGGGACGGAGCCAGGATCCGCAGAGCCGGGATCCACGGAGCCGAGCCGGGATGGAACCAGGATCCGCGGAGCCGAGCCGGGATGGAGCCGGGATCCGTGGAGCCGAGCCGGGATCCGCGGAGCCGAGCCGGGATGGAGCCGGGATCCGCAGAGCCGGGATCCACGGAGCCGAGCCGGGATGGAACCAGGATCCGCGGAGCCGAGCGCCTCACGCCTCCTCCCGCAGCGCCGGGTCCTCGACGCGTCGGAACACGGCCGGGAACGTCGCGCCGCCGCCGCGCTGCACCTTCTTGCCCTCCTCGGTGGCGGTGGCCAGCAGGGCCACCACGGGGTCGTCACCCTGGGGACAGAGGGGACCGTGTGGTGCCATGGGATCCTGGGGGGCATCAGGAAGAGCCTCCAGCAGGTCGAGGGGATCCTGCCCCTCTGCTCAGCCCTGGTGAGGCCACATCTGGAGTATTGTGTCCAGTTCTGGGCTCCACAGGACAAGAGGGATGTGGAGCTGCTGGAGAGAGGCCAGCGCAGGGCTACGAGGATGATCAGGGGCCTGGAACATCTGCCCTGTGAGGAGAGGCTGAGGGAGCTGGGCCTGTTCAGCTGGAGAAGAGAAGGCTGAGAGGGGACCTGAGCAGTGTCTAGAAGTACCTCAAGGGAGGCAGTGAGGAGGATGGGGCGGCCTCTTTGCACTGGTGGCACCGACACAACTAGAGGAAACGGCCACAAACTGAAGCACCAAAAGTTCCACAGGAACTTAAGGAAAAATTCCTTAACAGTGAGGGTGCCAGAGCACTGGAACAGGCTGCCCAGAGAGGTTGTGGAGTCTCCTTCTCTGGAGATCTTCAAACCCGCTTGGACGCAGCCCTGTGCCACGTGCTCTAGGTGACCCTGCGTGTGCAGGGGTTGGACTAGGTGACCTCGAGAGGTCCCTTCCAACCTTCAGCATTCCGTGATTCTATGATGGGGGGCCCTGGGGACCCTCCCACCCCGCACTCACCAGCTCATCCAGCGGCACCTCCTCGAAGAGCGGGTGGCTGCCGAAGTGCCGCGCGATCCACTCGTGCACCTCGGCCACGTCGGTGATGGTGTAAACCAGGCCCTGGCGGGAGCGCGGCGCCGCGTCGGCATCGCCGCGTCGGCATCGCCGCCGGCACCGGCGTCGGCGCCCGCTCCGGCACGTCCCGGCGCCGCCCGCCCGCGGGCACCGTGACTCAACCGGGGCGAGACTCGACGTCATTCCTCGCCCGCCGCCGCCGCCACCGCCCGGCGGCGATGCCGGAGCGCCCGTCGGGAATGCCGGAGCGCCCGCCGGGAATGCCGGGAATGCCGCGCTCACCCCCGGGCGCAGCACGTAGCCGTACTCGGCGAGCAGCGTGGGGCTGATGATCCGCCACTTGTGCTTGGTCCTCTTGAAGTGCGGGTCGGGGAAGAGGAAGAACATCTTGCTGAGCTGCGTGGGGACAGGGGGACATGGGGACACGGGGACACGGCAGGTCAGCACGGAAGCCCCGCGGCCCCCGACGCATCGGGAAAAGCCCCGAGCGGCCCCCGGAGCTGCCCCTTCCCGATCCCGTTAACCCTCCGTTCGCCCCTTGGAAGCAGCTGGGCTGATCCCCAGGGCTGCGAGAGGGGACGCGGAGGGGACATGGAGGGGACATGGAGGGGACATGGAGGGGACAAGGAGGGGCCAAGGAGGGGACATGGAGGGGACACGGTGGAGACATGGCAGGGACGTGGAGGGGACGCGGAGGGGACACGGTGGGGACACGGCAGGGATGTGGAGGGGACGCGGAGGGGACATGGAGGGGACATGGAAGGGACACGGAGGGGACACAGAGGGGACACGGAGGGGACGCAGAGGGGACGCAGAGGGGACGCGGAGGAGACACGGAGGAGACACGGAGGGGACACGGCAGGGAGGTGGAGGGGACACGGAGGGGATGCAGAGGGGACATGGAGGGGACACAGAGGGGACATGGAGGGGACGCGGAGGGGACATGGAGGGGACATTGGGGGCACGCAGAGGAGATGCAAGAGGGCACGCGGAGGGGACACGGAGGGGACGCGGAGGGGACATGGAGGGGACGCAAGGGGGGACATGGAGGGGACGCAAGAGGGGACGCGGAGGGGACGCGGAGGGGCCGCGGAGGGGACACAAAGGAGATGCAAGAGGGGACGTGGAGGGGACATGGAGGGGACACAGAGGGGACACGGAGAAGATGCAAGAGGGGACACAAGAGGGGACACAGAGGGGACGCGGAGGGGACGCGGAGCGGACACAAAGGAGATGCAAGAGGGGACGTGGAGGGGACATGGAGGGGACAGAGAGGGGACGCGGTGGGGACGCGGAGGGGATGCAGAGGGGACACAGAGGGGACGCGGAGGGGACATGGAGGGGCCGCGGAGGGGCCGCACCTGCCCCTTGCGGAAGAAGTTGGGCAGGTGCTTCATGGCGTTGCTGCGCACGCACGCGATGTTGTCGTAGCGGCCGGGCCGCGCCGCGCGCAGCGCCCGGATCCGGTCGCGCACGAAGTCCGACACCTTCACGCGGATCTCCAGGCCCAGCATGAGCGTGCGGGGGAAGAGCGGCGCCAGCTCCACTGCGGAGGGGACACGGGGGGTCCGGCCGTGTCCCCATGTCCCCCGCTCCGGCCGCGTGTCCCCTCCCGCTCACCCAGCAGCCCCCCGTAGCCGCAGCCGATGTCGGCGAATTCCGGAGCCGCGGAGCAGAAGGCCGGGAAGAGCTGGGCCCAGTCCATGTCCTCGGGCCTGGCGGGGCTGCGGGGACACGGGGGGCTCGGTGGGGACGGGGGGACACGGTGGCGCCACCGCCCCCTTCCCGACCCCATTCCCAGCCCCATCCCGACCCCATTCCCAGCCCCCTTCCCAACCCTATTCCCAGCCCCTTTCCCGACCCCAACCCAGCCCCTCTTCCAGTTCCATTCCCAGCCCCATTCCTGACCCCATCCCAGCCCCATTCCCAACCCCATTCCCAGCCCCCTTCCCGACCCCCTTGCCAGCCCCATCCCGACCCCATTCCCAGCCCCCTTCCCGACCTCATCCCAGACCCTCTTCGGGTTCCATTCCCAGCCCCATCCCGGCTCCGTTCCCATTCCCAGCCTCCTTCCCGACCCCATCCCAGCCCCTCTTCCGGTTCCATTCCCAACCCCATCCCGGTTCCATTCCCAGCCCCATCCCGGCTCCGTTCCCAGCCCCATCCCAGTTCCATTCCCAACCCCATCCCGGTTCCATTCCCAACCCCATCCCAGCTCCGTTCCCAGCCCCATCCCGGCTCCGTTCCCAGCCCCATCCCGGCTCCATTCCCAGCCCCATCCCGGCTCCGTTCCCAGCCCCATCCCGGCTCCGTTCCCAACCCCATCCCGGCTCCGTTCCCAGCCCCATCCCGGTTCCATTCCCAGCCCCATCCCGGTTCCATTCCCAACCCCATCCCGGTTCCGTTCCCAGCCCCATCCCGGCTCCGTTCCCAGCCCCATCCCGGCTCCGTTCCCAACCCCCTCCCGGCTCCGTTCCCAACCCCCTCCCGGTTCTGTTCCCAGCCCCATCCCGGCTCCGTTCCCAACCCCATCCCAGCTCCGTTCCCAGCCCCATCCCAGTTCCATTCCCAGCCTCATCCCGGCTCCGTTCCCAGCCCCATCCCGGTTCCATTCCCAGCCCCATCCCAGTTCCATTCCCAACCCCCTCCCGGTTCCGTTCCCAGCCCCATCCCGGTTCCGTTCCCAATCCCATCCCGGCTCCGTTCCCAGCCCCATTCCTGACCCTGTGCCAGCCGCATTCCCGGTCCCGCTCCCCGCCCCATTCCCGGTTCCCGACAGCCGCCACAGCCCCATTCCCGACTCCCCCCCCAGCCCCATTCCCAGGAGCCGCCCCCTGCGGCCCCGGCGACGCGGGGTCCCGGTGGGGACCGGATTTGCGGGACGGGCTCCCTCGGGGACGGCGCTTTTACCGGGACCGGGGGCCGGTTTAACCGGGAACGGGGGCCGTTTTACCGGGACCGGCCGGGGGCCGGTACCCGGGGTTGCGGTAACCGGCACTTCCAGGACCGGACGGTCCCGAGGCGCCGCGTAACCGCAAACGGGGGGGTGGTCGGGCCCGGTGCGCCCGGTGCTGCCGCACTCACTAGCGCAGCGTGTGGTCGGCCAGCGGGTTGGAGTGCGCCCGCTGCCGGTAGAACCGCTTCTGCGGCGGCGCCGCTGCCGGTGCAGGTACCGGTGCCGTTGCCGGTACCGGAGCCGTTGCCGGTACCGGAGCCGCCTCCATGGCGGCCCCCGCGGCGCGGAGCGGGCGCCCGGCAGTGACGTCACCGCGCGGCGCTTCCGTGCGCGCCCCCCCCGCGGCCGCGAGGGACCGCACGCGCGCCACGCCCCCTAGAGGGCGGGGCCTCGTTAAGCCCCGCCCCGTCAGCCTGTGACCGCCGGTAACCCCCCCCGGGACCCCTGGGACCGTCCCAGCCCCCCAGGAACTGTCCCATGGCCCCCAGCCCCCCCCAGGGACCCTAGGGACCCCCTTGGACCTCCCCAGCCCCACTAGGGTCCCATGGCCCCCAGCCCCCCCCAGGGACCCCCTGGGACCTCTCCAGCCCCCCATTTGCTGTCCCATGACCCCCAGCCGCTCCCATTGCCCCCAGGGACCCCCAGGGATCGTCCCATGGCCCCCAGCCCCCCCCCCAGGGACCCTAGGGACCCCCCAGGGGCCTCCTCAGCCCCCCTCCAGGGTCCCATGACCCCCAACCCCCCCCAGGGACCCTAGGGACCCCCTTGGACCTCCCCAGCCCCACCAGGGTCCCATGGCCCCCAGCCCCCCCCAGGGACCCCCTGGGACCTCTCCAGCCCCCCATTTGCTGTCCCATGACCCCCAGCCGCTCCCATTGCCCCCAGGGACCCCCAGGGATCGTCCCATGGCCTCCAGCCCCCCCCCACCAGGGACCCTAGGGACCCCCAGGGGCCTCCCCAGCCCCCCAGGAACTGTCCCATGGCCCCCAGCCCCCTCCTAGGGACCCCCAGGGGCCTCCCCAGCGCCCCCCCACGGTCCCATGCCCCCCCCCCAGGGACCCTAGGGACCCCCAGGGGCCTCCTCAGTCCCCCAGTAACTGTCCCATTGCCCCCAGGGACCCCCAGGGATCGTCCTATGGCCCCCAGTCTTCCTCCAGGGACCCTAGGGACCCCCAGGGGCCTCCCCAGCCCCCCACCAGGGTCCCATGGCCCCCACTCCCCCCCAGGGACTCCCTGGGACCTCCCCAGCCCCCACTTACTGTCCCATGGCCCCCAGCCACTCCCATTGCCCCCAGGGACCCCCATGGATCGTCCTATGGCCCCCAGTCTTCCTCCAGTCACATCCAGGGACCGTCCCATTGCTCCCAAGGACCCCCCAGGGACCCCCAGGGATCAGCCCATTGCCCTCGGGGACCCCCAGGGGCCACCCCAGTTGCCCTCCGGGCCCTTCCCATTCCCCCCGGTGACTCCCATTGCTCCCAGGCCCCCCGCAAGGACCATCCCAGTGGCCGCAGTGACCGTCCCGTCGCTCCCAGTCCCACCCAGCACCCGGACACGCCGAGGCCTCGAGGCTCCTGCCCCCCCCCCAGCTATGAGCAATTAGCGGCAGCCGCTAACGAGCCCCGGGAGGGGCCGTTCCCGCCAGCGGGGCCGGCGGGGAATTCGGCTTGCGGCGAAGCCGGGGGTGGTTTCTGAGAAGGCGCCGGGGAGGGTTGAGCAACCCGGGACGTCCGCGCCCGTCTGCTCCCTCCATCCGCCCGGCCCTCCGTCTGTCTGTCCCGCCGGGCCCCACGGTGACGGGAAAGAGCGGCGGGAAGGACGCAATGTCACCCTATGGCACGAGGGCTCGTGGGGGGTCACCAGCCCCAGTGTGTCCCCCCCGCCGCTGCCCCGGTGACATTAACACATTAACCCGGTGACGCGCGGTGTGACGCAGGCGCCCGCGGGGTCCCGCCGGGGTTAACCAGACCCCCCCCCCGGCCCGTTGCTCATTAGCCCCGGGATGGGATTTCTCCGGTTACTCTTTATCCCGGCGCTGGGAAAGGGCCCCGGGATCCTGGAGCTGCAGGGAGCCGCTCCGGGGGGACAGGGAGCTGCTGCGGGGACAGGGGGACGGATGAGGACAGGACATCCAGGGGAGGTGGCAGCCGAGCATGGACGGGTGACACTGCCATGGGACACAGCAGGACAGGGATAAAGTCTGGGAAAGGGACAAGGTGACACTGGGTCAGGCCTGGAGTAGTTGAGGGTCTGCGTGGGTGGCCCACGCAGAATAGGCCCAGGGTGACACTGCAACAGGAGAGGCACCTGGGTGGCTTCAGCATGGGACAGCATTGGGTGACACCAGACGAGGCTGGGGACAGGTTAGGGACAGGGTGACACTGGGATGTGGCACGGGGCAGGGTAACAGCAGCCCAGGACAAGGATGGGGTGACATGGGGACAGGCCGAGGTGACACTGGACAAGGTCGGGGACGGGACAGGGTGACCCCGGGACGGGTCAGGGACAGGGTGACCCCGGGACAGGGCGACTCGGGGACAGACACTGCGGGGGGGGGGGGGGGGGAGAGGCGTCTCCCCAGGGGGCGGGGCAGGGCCAGAGCGACGTCCGCTCTGGCCAATAGGCGCCGCTCGTGGGCGGGGAGGCGGGAACCCGCCGTCGCCCAATGGGAGAGCGGCTGCGCGGCGAGGCCCCGCCTCCAGCCACAATGGCGGCGCCCGTGGAGGCGCCCGGCGGCCACGTGGGCAGCGGGGCCGAGGCCGGTTCCGAGGCCGGTTCCGAGGCCGGTTCCGGTTCCGGTTCCGCGGCGCTGGGCGCCGTGTTCCCCCGCGACCCCGCGCTCTTCGCCGACGCCTTCCCGGAGCTGCGGCGCTACCGGCTGTGCGGGCGCGCCGTGCGCATCGCGCAGCACCACGGCGCGCGGCTCGGCGTGGCGGCGCCCGTGTGGGAGGCGGTGCGGGCCCACGAGCGCGCGTGGGACACCGTGGGGGACACCGTGGGGGACAGCGCCCAAGATCCGGGGAGGGGGGACCTATAGGGACACCGGGGAATGGGGGGGACCCCCGGGAGCACCGAGGGAAAACGGGGACACCGGGGGATAAGGGACAGTCGTGGCAGCGGGATGGGGGGTAGGGACACCATAGGGACACTGGGGAATAGGGTGGGATCCATAGGGACACCCGGAGGGGGTTGGGAGAGGCTCCGGGGATGTCCCCGAGCCTTTGGGCTCAATGGGGACCGGTGACACCCGGCGCTGTCCCCGCAGGCGCTGGCCCTGTGCGGCTACTTCGAGGAGCAGCGAATGGACTTCCAGGGCAAGAGCGTCATCGAGCTGGGCGCCGGCACCGGCATCGTGGGCATCGTGGCCGCGCTGCTGGGTGGGCAGGGGACCCTGGTGACCCCCAGCCCCACGGTGGCCGGCCCGGGGGGGACGGGGAGCCCGGAATCGTAGAATCACAGAATGCTGAAGGTTGGAAGGGACCTCTCGAGGTCACCTAGTCCAACCCCCTGCACACGCAGGGTCACCTAGAGCACGTGGCACAGGGCTGCGTCCAGGCGGGTTTGAAGATCTCCAGAGAAGGAGACTCCACAACCTCTCTGGGCAGCCTGTTCCAGGGCTCTGGCACCCTCACTGGGAAGGAATTTTTCCTTAAGTTCCTGTGGAATTTTGGTGCTTCAGTTTCCGGCCATTTCCCCTAGTCCTATCAGTGGCCACCACTGAAAAGAGACCATCCCCGTCCTCTGCGCTCCCTCCCTTGAGGTACTTCTAGACACTGCTCAGGTCCCCTCTCAGCCTTCTCTTCTCCAGCTGAACAGGCCCAGCTCCCTCAGCCTCTCCTCACAGGGCAGATGTTCCAGGCCCCTGATCATCCTTGTGGCCCTGCGCTGGACTCTCTCCAGCAGCTCCACATCCCTCTTGTCCTGTGGAGCCCAGAACTGGACACAATACTGCAGATGTGGCCTCACCAGGGCTGAGCAGAGGGGCAGGATCCCCTCGACCTGTTGGAGACTCTTCTTAACGCACCCCAGGATCCCATTGGCCTTCTTGGCCATGAGGGCACCTGCTGCCTCATGGTCAACTGGAATGCCGAGCGGTGGGGCCTGGGGAGCAGGATCCGGGCACCAACGGGGCTGAAGCAGCCTCCATTTTGGGGCATTGAGGGCTGCTGATGGTTGGAGCCCCCTCTCAAGCGCCTCCGCCGTGTCCCCCGCAGGAGGGGACGTCACCATCACGGACCTGCCCGTGGCCTTGGAGCAGATCCGGGAGAACGTGCGGAGGAACCTGCCGGCTCCGGCGCCGCAGCCCCGCGTGCGCGCCCTGTCCTGGGGCCTGGACCAGGGCGCCTTCCCCCGCGGCGCCTACGACGTGGTCCTGGGCGCCGACATCGTCTACGCGCCCGAGAGCTTCCCGGGGCTGCTGGCGACGCTGCGGCACCTCGCGGGGCCGCGCACCGTCGCCTTCCTGTCCGCCAAGATGCGGCGGGAGCTCGGCGCCGGCGTCTTCTTCGAGACGCTGCTGCCCCGGCACTTCGTCGTGGAGCTGCTGCGGCGCGACGAGGAGCAGGACATCAACGTCTACCGGGCGACCTGCCCGCGCCAGGCCCCGGCGGGGACCCTGTCCCTTGGTGGGGACAGTGGGGACAAGGACGGGGACGAGGATGGCAGGGACGAGGAGCGGGACGAGGGGGTTCGTGTGGCCCAGGCGGCACCCGGGATGTCCCAGGAGCCGCCTTGAAGTGCATTAAAGTGCTGTGAGCTGAGCTGGGCTGTGTGGGGGTGACAGGGCGATTGGGGGGGACCTGCAGCCCCAGGGGGCTGTGAGGGGGGACAGGGGGACCCAGCAGGACCTGCCGGGTACCCCCAGGCCCATGGGGCTCCTCTGGGAGCCGGGCAGGGACAAGGGGGCCTTACGGGGGCTGGGGTCTCTATAGGGACCGTTTGGAGCTGCCAGGGGGCTGGAGGGGCCCGTGGGGTCAGGAGGAGCCCTATAGGGACCCGGTGGGACCTGTGCAGACCCCATGGAAGATACAGGGGGTGCATGGGGACCCTGGGGTCCTGCGAAGGCCTGTAGGGGAGCTCCATAGGGGCCTCACAGGAGCTAGGGTTGCTCTATAGGGGCCATGAGGGAGGTTGGGGGGGCTCCATAGGGGCCTGGAGGGCTCTATAAGGGCTGGGGCCTCCATGGGGGCCTGGAGGGCTCTATAAGGGCCGCGGCCTCCATGGGGGTCTCCATAGGGGCCTGGAGGGCTCTATAAGGGCCAAGGTCTCCATGGGGCTCTCCATAGGGGCCTGGAAGGCTCTATAAGGGCCGCGGCCTCCATAGGGGCCTGGAGGGCTCTACAAGGGCCAGGGCCTTCATGGAGGTCTCCAAAGGGGCCTGGAGGACTCTACAAGGGCCGGGGCCTCCATGGGGGTCTCCATAGGGGCCTGGAGGGCTCTACAAGGGCCGGGGCCTCCATGGGGGTCTCCATAGGGGCCTGGAGGGCTCTATAAGGGCCGGGGCCTCCATGGGGGTCTCCATAGGGGCCTGGAGGGCTCTACAAGGGCCGGGGCCTCCATGGGGGTCTCCATAGGGGCCTGGAGGGCTCTACAAGGGCCGGGGCCTCCATGGGGGTCTCCGTAGGGGCCTGGAGGGCTCTATAAGGGCCGCGGCCTCCATAGGGGCCTGGAGGGCTCTATAAGGGCGAAGGCCTCCATAGGGGCCTGGAGGGCTCTATGAAGGCCACGGTCTCCATGGGGGTCTCCATAGGGGCCTGGAAGGCTCTACAAGGGCCAGGGCCTCCATGGGGGTCTCCATAGGGGCCTGGAGGGCTCTATAAGGGCTGGGGTCTCCATAGGGGCCTGGAGGGCTCTATAAGGGCCGGGGCCTCCATGGGGGTCTCCATAGGGGCCTGGAGGGCTCTATAAGGGCCAAGGCCTCCATAGGGGCCTGGAGGGCTCTATGAAGGCCACGGTCTCCATGGGGGTCTCCACAGGGGCCTGGAGGGCTCTATAAGGGTGGGGGTCTCCACAGGGGCTTCCATGGGGGCCTGGAGGACACCTTAAGGGCCGGGGCCTCCATAGGGGCCTGGAGGGCTCTATAAGGGCCAGGGCCTCCATGGAGGTCTCCATAGGGGCCTGGAGGGCTCTATAAGGGCCGGGGCCTCCATGGAGGTCTCCATAGGGGCCTGGAGGGCTCTATAAGGGCCAAGGCCTTCATGGAGGTCTCCATAGGGGCCTGGAGGGCTCTATAAGGGCCGCGGTCTCCATAGGGCCCCGCGGGCTCCCCCGCCCCGCCCGCCCCGCGGCCAATGGGGCGGTGCCGTCGTGCGCTGAGTGACGTCACGGCACCGCCCGCTCCCCGCAGTTTCCTCCGAGAGGGGGCGCTGCAGCCGCCTCCGGCGCGCGCATGCGCCCTGGGAGCGGAGCCGCCGTGACCCTCGGCGGCGCCCGTAGCGTGACGCCGAACGCGCGCGCCGCGGCGGGATGCAGCGGGTGGCGGCGGCGCGGGTGAGTCCCGACCGGTCCCCCCCGGTTCACCGGGACCCCCCCCCCCCCCGGCCTCACGCTCCTTCCCCCCCCTCTCCAGCCGGGCCCCTGGGCCCCGTCGCGGCTGTTCCGCGCCGCCCCGCGCGCGCGGGCGGCCGACAAGGAGGCGCTGCTGCTGCTGCGGCGCCGCACGGGGCTGCCGCTGGCGCGCTGCCACGAGGCGCTGCTCCGCTTCCCGGGGCAACCGGGCCAGGTGAGCGCGGCCGGGCCGGGCCGGGGGGCCGCCCTTGCGGCGCGGAGCCCCCTCCTCGAGCCGCTGCCGCCGCCGCCGCCGCAGGCCGAGGCGTGGCTGGAGCAGCGGGCGCGGAGCGAGGGCTGGAGCCGCGCCGAGAAGCTGCGGGGCCGCCGCGCCGCCGAGGGGCTCGTGGGGCTGCTGCGGGACGGCGGCGCCGCCGTCATGGTGGAGGTGGGGGCGGCCCCGGCGGCTCCCGCGGCTCTTGGGGGGGTCTCCCCGGGGGGGGGCCCTGTGTCCCTGGTGGGTGCCCCCCGAGGCACTGGGGGCTCCTATGGGTGCCTGGGGGTCTCTCTGGGGTCCCTGGGGGGTCTCCTGGGGCCCTGGGGGGCTCCCCTGGCTCCCTGGGGTCTCTATGGGTTCCTGAGGGGGCTTCATGGGGCCCTTGCTGGTTCCCTGGGGGTATCCGTGGACCCTGGGGGGTCCCCTGATGCCCTGAGGGGGCTCCCCTGGCTCCCTGGGGGTCTCTATGGGTTCCTGGCTCCCTGGGGGTCTCTATGGGTTCCTGAGGGGGCTTCATGGGGCCTTTCCTGATTCCCTGGGGGTCTCCATGGTCTCTGGGGGGTCCCTTGATGCCCTAGGGGGCCCTGAGGGCCCTCCCCTGGGTCCATGGGGTCTCTATGGGTTCCTGAGGGGGCTTCATGGGGCCCTTCCTGGTTCCCTGGGGGGTCCCCTGATGCCCTAGGGGGCCCTGAGGGGGCTCCCCTGACTCCCTGGGGTATCTGTGGATTCCTGAGGGGGGTTCATGGGGCCCTTCCTCGTCCCCTGGGGGTCTCTGTGGTCCCTGGGGGGTCCCCTGATGCCCTGGGGACCCTGAGGGGGCTCCCTGGGGTCTCTATGGGTTCCTGAGGGGGCTTCATGGGGCCCTTCCTGATTCCCTGGGGGTCTCCATGGTCTCTGGGGGGTCCCTTGATGCCCTAGGGGGCCCTGAGGGGGCTCCCCTGGGTCTCTGTGGGTTCCTGAGGGGGCTTCATGGGGCCCTTCCCGGCTCCCTGGGCGTCTCTGTGGTCCCTGGGGGGCTTCCCTGCCTCCCTGGGGTCTCTATGGGTTCCTGACAGGGCTCCCTGGGCGTCTCTGTGGTCCCTGGGGGGCTTCCCTGCCTCCTTGGGGTCTCTATGGGTTCCTGACAGGGCTCCCTGGGCGTCTCTGTGGTGCCTGGGGGGCTTCCCTGCCTCCCTGGGGTCTCTATGGGTTCCTGACAGGGCTCCCCGGGGGTCTCTGTGGTCCCTGGGGGGCTTCCCTGGCTCCCCGGGGGTCTCTCGCGGTTCCCGGGGTCTCCGTGGGTTCCTCGGGGGGCTCCCCGCTCCGCTGAGGAGGTGCCCGCGGGGGCGCCCGGGGCCGTCGTCCCCCCCCACGCCGTGACCGGCGCTGCCGCAGGTGAACTGCGAGAGCGACTTCGTGGCCAGGACCGGCGAGTTCCAGGGGCTGGTGCGGCAGGCGCTGCTGGGTGCCATGGGCCACTGCCGGGGCCGCGCGGAGCCGCCGGCGGCGCCCGCCAAGGTGGGAGCAGCGGCGGCCGCGGTCCCCGCGGCGCGGCCGGGCCGCGTCCGAGCGCCTGTCCCCTCCTCTTCCAGCGTTTCCTGCAGGCGGAGGAGCTGGCGCAGCTGCCCGCGGGGCCGCAGGGAGCCCGGCTCGGGGACCAGGTGGCTCTGGCCATAGGTGAGTGGGACCTGACCGGGCGCCACGTCCCGTTTTGGGGGAAAAGAGGCTCCCGTTGATGCTGCGGGACCCTTTTGGGCGCCACGTCCCTGTTTGGGGGAAAAGAGGCTCCCGTTGACACTGCGGGACCCTTTTGGGTGCCATGTCCCTCTCCGGGGGGAAAAGAGGCTCCCGTTGACGCTGCGGGACCCTTTTGGACGCCACGTCCCGCTCCGGGGGAAAAGAGGCTCCCGCTGACACTGCGGGACCCTGTCGGGCGCCACGTCCCCGTTTGGGGGAAAAGAGGCTCCCGTTGACACTGTGGGACCCTTTTGGGCACCACGTCCCCGTTTAGGGGGAAAAGAGGCTCCCGTTGACGCTGCGGGACCCTGTCGGGCGCCACGTCCCATTCCAGAGGGAAAAGAGGCTCCTGTTGACGCTGCGGGACCCTTTTGGGTGCCACGTCCCGCTCCGGGGGGAAAAGAGGCTCCTGTTGACGCTGCGGGACCCTTTTGGGTGCCACATCCCATTCCGGGGGGGAAAAGAGGCTCCCGTTGACGCTGCGTCTCCGCAGGGAAGCTGGGCGAGAACCTGCGTCTGCGGCGGGCGGCCTGGCTGGCGGTGCCGCCCGGCTGCCACATCGGCTCCTACGCGCACGGGACGCCGCCGCTGCACGTGCCGCCGGCGCCCGCCGTGGCCATGGGCAAGTACGGGGCGCTGGTGGCCTGCGGGCCGGCGGAGCCGGGCGCCGAGGTGGCCCTGGGCGACGTGGGGCGCCAGGTGGCCCAGCACGTGGTGGGGATGGCGCCGCGCTCGCTGGGCAGCGCTGAGGACGAGCCGGCGGGCGACGCGGAGACGCGGCTGCTGGCGCAGAGCTTCCTGCTGGAGCCCCAAGTGACGCTGGCGCAGTTCCTGCGCCCGCGGCGCGTGGCCGTGCTCGACTTCGTGCGCTTCGCGTGCGGCGAGGACGACGACGAGGACGCCGCGGCGGCGACGTAGCCGGGCGGGAAGCGGCGCCGCCGCCCTGGACGTGGATGCAGCAGCCAGATCCCCTCCGCGGATGCTGGGACGCGCAGGGAGCAGCCGGAATCTTGCGGCCCCCGGGAGCCGCCTTGAGCAGCGGGAGCTGCAGGACCCCCCAGCAAGGAGACCCCAATAAAGAGAGGCCCCAACTGGAGGTTTCTGGCCCCAAGGCTCATTTTTTGGGGGGAAGCCCCCAGGGACGGAGGCTCCCCCGGCCCGGAGCGGCTCCAGGGCCCGTTCCCGCCCGCGCGGAGCTGCCGGAGCCGCCGCGGTTCCGCTGGTTTCTTTAATCGGTTCCGCTGGTTTCTTTAATGGCAGCCGGTACAAAGGGGCCCGCAGGGAGCGGCGCCCACGGGGCCGGAGCCCCTTCAAGTAATAGGAGGAGGAGGCACCCGGGGGGGTGGGAATGGGTGTCCCCCACGTTGGGGGGCTGGTGCCTTTGGCAGTGGCACTGTGGGAGGGGGAGGCACCTAAATTGGGGCGGGGGGGCACACAGGGGGGCTGCCCCCCCTTGGCACCCTGGGTGCTGCCCTTGCAGGACACGAATCCCTGGGGGGGACACAGGGACAGCGGGGACCCCCCCAGGCCGAGGGGGCATCTGGGGTGGGGGGGTTCAGCCCTCCCACACAGACACTGGCACCTCTGGTGGCACCCGGGGACCTGCAGCCCATGGAGGGGACACTAAGGCTTGGGGGCTGCGGTCCCGGGGGGGGGGTCCATTCAGGGGGGGCTTTGGGGACTCTGTCCTGCCGGGACAGGTGGCAGTGACACCTGGGGGGGGCTGCAGCCCCCAGTTAGCGGGGCAACCCCCCCACCCCAAGTGACACCTGGGGACCCTGGTGTCCCCGTCCTGCCCCCCTATGGGACCATGACAGCGAACGGGGCCGGGGTTCGTGGTGGGAGGGGGGACACGGGGCCGGTCCCAGCGTCCTTGATCCAAGGCACTGAGTGGAGGGTCCCCGTGGGACGGGGACGATGGCCCTAGGGCGCCCGCAGCTGCCCCAGCCGGGCGCAAACGTCCTCGGCGCCGCTGAGCTCCTCGAGGACGGGCAGCAGGTTGAGCAGCTCCGTGTCGGCCATGTCATCGAACCAGGACCGCACCGGGACCTGGCCGGGAGGAGCGGCCGGGATGAGCCGGGAATGACGGCGTTCCGGCCACTCACCGCGTTCCCGGGGTGGAAGATGTAGGAGGCCGGCGAGTTGTCCAGGATGAGCGTCTTGTGCAGGTCGCGGCCCAGCAAGCTCAGGTCCTTCACGTAACATCCCTGCTGGAAGACGCACGATTCCCGGAAGAGCCGAGCCCGGAAAACCCCGCGCTGCTCCAGGCGGTCGGTCACGGGGTCTGCGTACTGGGGACACAGGGAGGTGACGGGGGGGACCGGGCGCCCCGCGGCGCCGTCCCCGTCCCGCCGCTCACCTTGGCCAGGCTGGCCGTGAAGAGGACGCGCTCGAAGAGCTCCCCCACGCGCCGCAGGAACTCGTCCACGAACGGCCACTTGAGCACGTAGACCTGCGGGCACCGGCCCTGAGCGCCGGTCCCCGTGTCCCCCCGTGTCCCCGTCCTACCTGCTGCCACCTGCTCCGCGTCACCGGCCGCCTCCCGGGACAAGTAATCGAGAATAGGCCGGGGGTGGTAACAGCCTATCCTGGATTACTTGAACCGGGCCGCGGCCGCGGGGGGTCCTGGCGGCTCGGCCGCGTCCCCGCTGTCCCCTCACCTGCTGCGTGGTCCCCTCGAGCTCCACGGGCACCACGAAGTCGGCGTTGCTGATGGGCTGGGGGGGAGGACGCGGTTAGCGGAGGGTCCCCCGGGACGCGGTTGGGGACAGCGGGTCCCCCCCCCGGCTGTCACGCGGCCTGGGGGTGGCGGGATGTCCCCGGTGCCACCGCGCGCGTCCCCCGGCGCCCACCTTGAAGGAGCTGTGCACGTCCAGGTCGATGACCACGCGGACGCGGCCCTGGTCCTGCTGTGTGACCTCGGGCAGCAGGCAGGTCCCGGGGATCTGCAGAGGGGACGGAGCCGCTGTCACCCGTGGGGGTCCCTCCCTGCCACTGATGTCCCCATGGGGGCTGGAACCCTCCCTGGGCTGATGTGGGGCACGGCCAGCGCCTCCCCCTGCTCCGGGTTGTGTCACCGGGGGATGACTGGGGTTGGGGGGACAAGTGCCACCCCGCTGTGTCCTGCACGCGGGGACGGGGGCGTCACGTACCTGGTAGAACTGGAGACACGGCAAGAGATCCGACTGGGAGAGGGAAACAGGCGTCAGGAGACGGTCGCAGCCCCGGTGTGGGGCCACAGGGTGACACGGGGACCGGCCGGTGTCACCCCTGGCGCGGGGCAGCCCCTCACCTTGGCCACAGGGCTGGGCTCCTCCTCGCAGGCCCCGCAGCCGCCCGGGCTCCCATTCCGAAAAGGGCCTTGAAGACGCTCCGGCCACGCGGTTTCTTGGGAGAAGAGCCGGGGACGAAGCCTGAGATGGGAAGGGGACACGTGTGGGTGGCCCCTGGTCGTGCAGGGGGAACCCGGGCTGTTCCCGGCCCCGCTCCGTGTCAGGAACCGGGACCGCGGAGCCGCAGGGGATCCCTTCCCGCCGCCTTCCCCAGCCAACGGCGGCACCGGGACCGAAGGAAACGGGGGAGCCGGATGGGGCAGGGGATTCAGGGGGATGCGGAGCCGCCGGGACGCGGGAGCCTCCTCCGCCCGCCCGGAGCCGCAGCCCGAACGGGCTCCGCCGCTCGGACCGGGGGGGACCGGGGCCACCAGCCCCGACCCGGGGCCGCAGCGGCAGCACCGCGTGTCCGCGCGGACGGGACCCGGAGCCCCCGTCCCGCCCCGTCTGCGGGGCCGCCGGGACCCCCGGGCCTCGGCGAGGGGCTCCGGGGCCGCCCCCGGGACCCAGCGACCCCCGGGAACCCCCAGCCTGGCCTGACCCCCGCCCCCCCATAGGGATCCCCCCGCCCCCCGCGCCGCCCTTACCGGGCACCTCCTCCCGTTGCACCTGGGCGATGACGGAGCCGCTGTCCATGGACGGGCCCCCCCGCCCCCGCTTCCCCCCTCCCCCCCGCTCGGGGCCGCTCCGGCACCGCCGCCGCGAGGGGGAGGGGGGCGGGGAGGGGGCGTCAAAAAAAGCAAAAAAAAATCAAAAAAAAATCGGGGAAAAAAAAAAAAAAAAAAAAACCGCGCCCGCCGCGCGCTCCCGCGGAGAAAACGGGGCCGCGGCGGTTTCGAGGCCCCCCCCCGCGGAGGGGGCGGGGGGGTCCCGCGCGCGCCCCCGCCCCGCCCGGCGCTTTGTTATTTTGTTACCGACGGGGGGAAGGAGGAAGCGCCGTGGGAGGGGGGGGAGAGGGGGGAGCCTTGAAACGGCTGCGGCGCGCGGATTGGCCGGGCGGCGGGGGCGGGGGCGGGGCCGCGGCGCGCGGATTGGCCGGGCGGCGCGGGGGGGCGGGGCCTGGGCGGTGGCTTTGCGGTGTTTACCTAACAAACATTCCAGGCGCCGCGGGCGGGGCGGATACGCCCCCATGTGGGCGGGGCCTGGGAAGGGGGCGTGGCTATGGATGGGCGGGGCCTCCCGCCCCATAGACCCTGCCCCATCGATCCATCGGCTCCTTCCCTATGGATCCCCTGCCCCGTAGCCCTCCTGCCCCACATCCCCACCTGCCCCCTGGCAGCAGTGAAGTGTGTCAGGTCTCAGCCTGCCCCACGGGGCGCCCCACAGAGCAGGAAAGCCCCGTCGGGGGCGCGGGGCGGCCGCTCCCGGCGGGATCGGCGCTTCCCTCGGGATCTGCGGCCAGGAAATCAGAGCCGGGCGGTTATTTAGGGAGCGGAGGCCACGGGCGGCCTCGTGACACCGGGCCCGGTAAGCACCGGGAATGGCCTTGCCCTTCGGAGGGGCCGTTTTCCGCCCTCGAGGAATCTGCAGCCCGACCAGGGGCCGGGAAGCGGCTCCCGCCGGGATGTTCCCAAGGGAGCGGGGCAGGAACCGGCCCCTCCGCCGCCCTGGGGCTCCGCCAGGCCCGGCCGCTGCCCATCCCGCCCGGCCGCCCCTGCTCCGGCCCCAGCCCGGAGCCTTTTTCTTGGAAAAGGGGCCGGGGAAGGGGGGGGGGAGCCGCTTTCCCGCAAATCACATGGCGCCGCTTATATAAATCCCGGCTTGTTTGCGCGCCCGGCCGCAGGGAGGGGTTTTCCAGCCTTTCCCAGGGCGGCCGGAGCCGAGCGGAGCCCTGGAGCATCCGCGAGCCCCGGGATGCTCCGCCGGGAATGGCTGGGCAGGAAGCGCCTCCCGCGGGGAGAAAAGGGGTATTTGCACCCGGGAATGGGTGATGCTTCCTGGAAACGTGTCCCTGCAAAGGGACCAGGGCTCCGCGACTCCGGTTCTGCCTCCCTGGGTGAGGAAATGCGGGAGAGCCAGCAGGTCTACCCGGGAGCCCCGCGCAGAGCCTCAAGCTGCTGTTTTTGTCCTTTTTCAATCAAAATCGCATGTAAACGCACCAAAAAGCAGCCCCCTCTGCTCAAAAATCCCATTAAGGGCTTTGGAGGAGTGGGAATCCATCCCGAATCTGCCCTTGGAGCCCGGGTGCTGCGAGCGCTTCCCTGGAAAACCAGGGCAAAACGCGGGGGAACCCCTGTCCTAACACGGCCCCGAACGCTCTGTTATCACCCGTGGACACAGCGGGATGCACCGGGAACGGCCGCTCTGGCTCCTGCACCCGCTGGAGCAAGAAGAAAACAACCCAAATTGCCCCCTGCCATCGCCAGCCCTGGGTCCTCTTCCCAAGGGGTAGCAAAGCAGCTCCAGCAACATTCCGAACCCCTGGAATTCCAGGGGAAAGCGGGAGCCTCGGCGCTGTCCCTGCCTCCCTTGGCACCTCCGTAAATCCGCGCTTGTTTTTCACTCCGTCCTCAAAAGGGGCCTGAGGAGCCACCGGCTGCAAAATTTCAAGCAAATTTCCCCAAATTAGAGCTGGGGGGGGGGTTGGAACCGGGACGGTGCCAACGCGACGCGGGGCTTGATGAACCAGGGGGGTAATTCAGGGCCAGGGGGGTAATTCGGGGCTCGGGGGGTGCGCGGAGGCCTCGCGGCAGAGCTGGCACCGGCACCGGGTTATTTTGGGTGCGTTCGGGGGCGCCTGAAAAGCAGCCCGGGGTTGAAAAGAGAAGCATGAAGGCAGCGCGCAGGAACGCGGCGCGTCCCAACCCTCCTCCTGCTGCTTCTCCCGGGGACTTTTCCCTCCTTTTTAGGGGTCCTTGCCCCCCAATCCACAGTTTGGGAGGCGCCGGCCGCAGTGAATTCATCCCCAATGGTTTAAGGGGACCAAATTCCAGCGAGATGGAGCCGCCCGCGCTCTTCCCTTGGCCGCCGAGCGGGAAAAAAGCAGATTACAGCCCCAAATCGTGGAGCTGCCTCGTTATTTTTTGGCGGGGAGGGAAGTTTGCGGATCGCTCCCCCGTCCTACGGACCAGACTCATCGCCTCCCTCGTTACGCGGTTTATTAGTGCATCCTGGGTTTAAATATGTCAATAAATTATTAAGAATGATATAAAAATCACACGGCGCAAACCTCGCGCGCGGGCTCCAGCATCGTCGCTGCTCCGATCGGGCGCTCCGGAGGCACCAGCCCAGCCTTTCCCGAGGCTCCGCACACCGGATTCCACTCAACCCTATCTGCTTCCGACGCGGATATTTCCCTAAAAGCCTCTGGCAAAGCAAAGCGACCGGCCGCTCGCAGCCCCCTTGGGTGGCTCCGCATCCCTCCAATGCACCAAATTCCCCGAGTTTGCACCCAAAACGCCGCGACGGCGCCCGGCGCATCCGTGGCAGCTCCGGCGGGAATCGCCGCCCGCTCCCTACTCACCCCAGCGGCTCCCTCCGGCTCTCGGATCCGGCCGGAGCTTTCTAGGAACGGCCGAGCCGGAGGATTCCCACCGCGACCCTCCGCGGCGCCGGCTACGACGGATAAATATTTCATTAGCCCCGAGACGGGGGGTTTTTCTTACCGGGCAGGTTGGCGGCCGCCGCTTGGGCAACGACTCCCCCTTCCGACAGCCGCCTCCTTCCAGGAATTATCGCAATTATTTTTGTTTTGGTCCTCTCGGGAGCTGTTTAACCCCTTCTTCGCGGCCGGCTTTGCTGCCACAGCGCAACCTGGGGCAAATATTCCTATTTACCCCCATTGCGTTACTCAAAACAAATATTGACGCGCGGCCGCGCCATTGGGCCCTGACCCTATTTATTTATTTTCCACAAAATAAAGTGTTGACACAGGCGGAACCAGGGGGTGTTTGTGGCCCCATCGTGGTCCGAAGCGGCCCCGGTCCCGCTCTGTCACCCAGGGCCCCGTCTGCCCCTTCGTGTCGTCGCTTATTGCCCCGAAGAGGCGATTTTTGATATGAAGATGAAATAAATGGGAATAAAGATTAAACTGCGGCCTGGGGAGATGGCGGGGGGGGCGGCCGGGTACCATTTGGTGGCTCTGAGGGGACAGGCGGCACTTCGGGCTGCCGGAATTTGGGAATTTGGGTGGGATGCGAGCCCCCCCCCCCCCAATGTTGAGGGGTGACCCCATAAAATGGAGGGGAGAAGGGGCCGCCCCCCCCGAAATTGGGGAAAGAGGTAGCCCTCCCCCCCAAAAAAAAGGAGGGAGGGGAAAGGGCTGCCTCCTCCCCCACAAAAATAGGGGAAAAGACGTAAATTTCCCCAAATTGGGGAGCCCCCCCCGCCCCCAAAATGGCGGGTCAGGGGCGGCCCCTCCCCCCGAAACGGCGGGGGGGGGAGAGGGAGAGTTCAGGCCCCGCCCCCGCCGTAGGCCCCGCCCCCAACATGGCAGGGGGCGGGGCCTGCGCTCCCGCGCCGCCATCATCCGGGTCTCTGTCGCCACCGCCCCTCTGCTTCCTCGCTCCTCATTGGACGGGCGCTGCGTGACGTCAGGTTGTGGGGGGGGGGAGGGGGAGCGGGGGGGGGAGGAGGGGACGAAAGGAGCGGGAAGGGAGGGGCAAATGAAGGGATGGGGCAAATGAGGGGGGCAGGAGGGGAGGGGGCAAATGAGGGGGGCAGATGGGGACAGCAGGTTATGGGGGCAAATGATGGGAGGCAGGGAGGGATGGCCAAATTATAGGGGGCAGGAGGAGGCAGATTATGGGGGGCAGCTGATGGGGCGATAAGGGGGGCAGATGATGAGGGGCAGGCTGGGATGGTCGAATTACGGGGGGCAGGATGGGATGATTATGGGGGGCAATTAATAGGACCTGGATGGGGTGGGGGCAGATTATGGAGGGCAGGTGATGGGGGGCAGGATGGGATGATTATGGGGGGCAAATAATAGGACCTGGATTGGGTGGGGGCAGATTATGGGGGGCAGAATGGGATGGGGCAGATGGGGGGCAGGTGATGGGGGGCAGGATGGGATGATTATGGGGGGCAAATAATAGGACCTGGATGGGGTGGGGGCGGATTATGGGGGGCAGAATGGGATGGGGCAGATTGGGGGGCAGATGGGATGATTATGGGGGGCAGGTGATGGGGGGCAGGATGGGATGATTATGGGGGGCAGGAGGGCATGGGGCAAATTCCAGGGGGCAGATAATTTGGGGGGGGGTGAGGTGGGGGCAAATTACAAGGGGCAGATGATGGGGGGCAGCTGGGGGCTTCCCAAGGGCAGTTTAGCTTCATCCCCCTCCCCAAATTCCTGGGAATACCGCTGGGAATTCCGCTTCCCGTCCTACTTACCGGGGGCTGCTGAGGAGGGAGCGGAGCCGCTTCCCGGCACGACGGCCCCGGCTCCGGCGTCGCTCTGGCGCTGCGCGAAACGCCCCAAACTGCCCCAAACTGCCCCAATCCCAGGGAATCGCACGCGGCGATGCCGGTTCCTCGCGGAACGGCGCTTGCTGCCATCTCCCCTCCGGATCCCCCCTCGTGCTCACGCCCGAGATGCCATTTGCCCCACTTTTAAACCCAAATTACATTTTTTTGCTTGAAGAAGTCCATTAAGGTCCTTATTTTCCCTCCTCTTCGTGCGCGGGAGGGCTCACGGTGGGAACGCTGATTGCAGACAGGAAGAGCCGGGCAGTTTGGGGGTACAAGCAGAAAAAAGCTCCATTTTTGCTCTGCATTTCCAGCCAGGAATGCCCCGATCCCAAAGCTAACTTCCGTAAACCCCCGGAGCAGAAAAGGTTAAATCGGATCGGATATATTTATTGGAAAAGTCTGGCCCTGTGTCCCATTCTTCACCAGCCACAGTGTAGTCAGTACATTGAATAAGTTAGTGCCAAGTATGTAGAAACAAAAAGGCTTAATTGGTAAAAGATTTAATTAAAACAGAACCAAGATTTAATTAAAAGAAACCCAAGATGTGACACGTAAGAACGTGCCCAAAAGCACCCTCAGTCTGCGGACTCGATAGTCTCATTGCAAAACGATCAGCAAAGAAAAAGAAGAGAGGAAAAACGAGCGCGTTCCCATTGGAGCAAACCCTTTGTCTGAGGACCTCCTGGAGCCCAGAAACGGTCCCCAACAACACCCGAAACTTGTGGAAATGCCACAAAACTGCAGAGCTCTCCTGCCTGATCCCCCCTTGCCGCTGCCCTGCGGAGCGGCCCGGATTCCGGCTCGGCCCCGGAGCAGGGACAGGGATCCCAACTGTTTTGTCATAGGGACAAACGTGCAGGGATGGCAGCAGGTCCGGAGCGGGCGAGATGCCAGCGGAGATGCCAGCGGAGGCCGCGTAGGAACAGGAATTGTAGCCAAAAAAGCCCTAATATCTGGTAAACAACTGGCAGGTTTTAGGGGGAGGAATGCGGGTTGCTCCGTGTCTCCTCATCGCGCTCTCCCCGCTCACCTGCGTGCTCCTTGTCCGCAAAATCCCGAGGAATTGGCTGGGAAAAGGCTGCTCCTGCTCAGCTGGCCGAGCTTGGGATTTGCCCAGAGTAGGAAAAATAATTAATCCGTGGCGCATCAGCACCAGACCTATCATCAGGCAGCAGAAGCTTGAATCTAAATCAGTAAAATATCGACGAATCCCTTTCCTGATCAGATGAAATTATGTTTTTAAACTGTGAAAACTTTTAAAGTACCTAAAAAGCAAGACACCGACCCAATGTCGGTGGCGTTAGGAGGTGGTTTGGACCCGGATCTTCACTCGTGTTGGTATCTCTGAAACGCGCAGGCTCTGCAGGGCCTGTTTAATGCTCCTGTTCGGTCTTCTCTTGCGATCCTGCCTGGAAGAAATCCTGGCTTCTACTTACAAGCCGCAGCCATGGCCGGTTCCGTGCTGGCCGCGGGCGATGGGAATGGTTTTCCGCAGCACGAATGGGTTTCCCGTTAAAAACCGGTCTGTTCTACGGCTGCGGCCGGTGTCATCTCGTCACGAGCGAGTCCGTGTCGACGTTTTTGAGGAGGAAGAGCTCGGGGTGAGCGGCGAGGCCCAGGTGACACTGCAAGAGACAGAGAAAGAGTCAGAAAATGTGGCCTGAAATGGGGACGGGGACAGCGGCCGCTCCTCGGTGCCGTCCCGTTAACCTGCACATTCCCACGTGCCCAAATCCAAGTTTGGGAATTCCTCCTTTATTTTTTCCGCTCAGGACCCTTCACTATTCAAACCAAAGCAATTTTGACCCTTTTTACCAGTTGAAAAAGCAACAGAGCTCTTAGGGATTTGATGGGTAATGGGGCCGGGTACCTGCGAGCGCTTAATGAAGCTGCAGGAGCAGGGCTGGAATCGGAGGCCGCGCGCAGCCGACGAGCAGGAAAAATAATTAGTAAATAAAAGTTATTATTAATAATATAATAAATATAACAATAAAATAAATATAACAATATAATAAAATATATGTTAATGATTAATATTAATTAATAAAAATAAATGGCCCATGCTCCGTGAGGCCGCAGGGCTGCCGCTCCGGCACAGGATGGCACCGGTCATTGGCTAAATAAAGTTTAAAGCCAAAGAAACAGCTTGATGCAGCACAAATACCTATTTATTAGCAAGCAGCTCCACTTCGAGAGCACGGGGATGCTCCAGAATAGCTCTTTTCTGCTGCGGAACATTCCCCTCAGTCTCTTTAAATCAACTTTCTTCTTCATGCAAATTAAATTTGGCTGTAGACAGGCTTAATTAGCACTAACTGATTACAATTTGGTTAAATGGAAAGAAATTATGTTGTTTCACAGCAGTGGGGTTCCGGGGGGGCCCTCGCCTCTGCCCGGAGGTAAAATTGAGCAGACAGTTCCCAGCCCTCCACAGGATTCCCAAATCCCAAATCCCGCACAGGGAACGGGGCTCAGTCCCCACACTGGCCATGACAACAACCCGCGAGGCTCCTCCATTCAGCAGACTTTATTTTCGTGCTTAATCAATTCAAAATTGGTTAAAAAAGAGATTTTGGCTGCTGCAAATCGAAGGCAGGTGCTGCAGTGTGCGAGAGGGCGACTTACCCCGAGCGTTTCTTACCAGATAGAGACAAAACTAAACGTCATTCGTTTGCTTAGAGAATTGTGGCAGACTTGCAATTTAATTCCTTCTCTTCCAAAAATAAAAGAGAATAAAATTCCCCAAGAGACACAAGCAAATTCCCAAACCTGGCTGGAGGGTTTGCAGGGGGAAAGGACAGGACCCAATTCCAACCGCCAAAGCCAGAGCTGATGTTGGTCGGAGGGAGGAGAAAAGCAGGAAAGTGGGACAGGGAATTCTGCCTGTGTCCGAGTTTTCCCTTCCTGCCCAAGGAGATTTTTGGACCCTCAGAGCAGTGAGATTGTCCCTTTGACCTGCTGTAGAAACCAGGAATCTCCCCCAGTTAATCCGGCCTCTTTCTACTCCAAACACAGACATCTTTTAACCACCAGATTCACTAAAAAAAGTCAGATTTTGGGGGGCAAGTTGAGAGCTTGACCAAGGAGCGGACAGGAGGCAAAAAAAAAAAAAAAAAGAAATGTTGTGGCTTCTGCCCCCAAATCACCCCAAAACCCACGGAAATCCTCCCAAACAGGCACCAAGGGGCCTGATCCTTCGTTTTTCTTGGATCTCAATGTTGGTAGTGGAGGAAAATGCCTTGAATGGATAAAGCAAGAGCAAAACGGGAGGGTTTAAATGCTGGGAGACACGGAGGGAACTGCCCTGCACCACTCGCCCCGCCGCGGAGGGCAAAAAAGACAAAAAAAAGACCCAAGAAACCAAGTTGAAAAAGTATCTGGCTTTTAATTGAAAACGTAGGTCGTACAAACCAGTTCACTGGCAGATACGGGGTGGGGGAAAAAATTAGTTGCACAAATAGCCAAGAAGAGAGGAGAACTCGATCCAGGAGCGCCCGCACAGAGCCGCGACCTGCAGGGTCCCCTTTCCAGAGAACAGCCAAGAAAATCTCCTCCGACACGTTACAAATCCCGAAATTCGGAAGCCACAACCGGAGGCGGTCGCTCCGGCGGCGGCGTTCCGGAACCGGTGGCCACGGCGGGCAGCTCCGTGTGTTACCGTCACGCTGGTCACAACGCGCCTCTCCGCGGCATTTTCCAGTTACAGGAAACAAAGCGACACCCTAAACTCTTGGTTTGTACCATGGGACAGCGGGATTAGGCGAGAAACCTAGGCAGGAGCTAATTCCCACTGGAATTTTTGAGCTAATAACCTGGAATATGTTGTGTTTTACTGCTTGCTGAATTTGAGGGGGAAGCAAGCGAATTTCTGCCGCCGGGAGGGCAAGGCGGAGTGGAATCAGTGCTGGGCTTAACTGAGATGAAGTTTTAATACCGTGCTTAGCAGCTTGGGTTTTGTCATGGTGTCATTTGCTTCTACGAAATGTGTCAGCAGCAGCTTCAGATTTGTTATTGAGTTCCTAAAACCCCTTCCCGGAGCGTGTCCGGGGCTCCGTGCTCATGGAATCCACCGGGAAGCAACGGCAGGAGCCTCTGAACGTGCCCGTTGCCTCCTGCTCGTGCGAGGGATCGCGGGCAGAAAGAGCCCCCAAATGCTACCTGCTCTGCAAACCACGGCCTGCCGAGGCTCCGAGCGCCGCCAGGACCTCCCTCTCCAAGGAAAACATGACATTTCCCAGGAAATTTGCCTCATTTCCTGAGGAAAAGCTCCAACCAGGGGCTAAAGCAGCCCCTGGCTGGGGACCCTGTCAAGCAGCTACAGCTCCGAGGGAGCAGCTGAGATTCCGCAGCAATAAAACCCTGGATTATCCTTTCTGACACATGATTTTCACAGTCAAATCAACACATGTACAAGACACTTAAAAACAGCCTGTCATGCAGGTTGTAAACGATTAATTCACAGAAAATCGGGAGAAAAAGAGGACAATCCTTTCTGATCGCAGAAGGTACAGCTCTTGATAACATAATTCTTTGCCACATCAGATTTAGGTTGCCTTCCAGACTTAGATTTTTCTCCCAAAAGACAAGTGAACCACAATAAATGCTGAGGGAGATGGGCAATGAGAAATTAAGCCCAACAGGATTTGAAAATAAAAAACTGAACTTGTGTTATAGCTTATGACCACACTATTGGCATATTCTGCAGTATGAAGCTAGGAGCAATGTAGTGAGAGCTTCTGAAAACTACAGTGTTTCTGTTGATCACACACATATGAAATAAACTCACAAGGTCATAAATAACCAGTAAACACAAAAACGCTTTTCCTTTGCTGACCACCAAAATCACGTGCCAGGCAAGAAAGAAAAAGGACAAAATGACAGTGCTAGTGTGGAGGGTTCCTGCCCTCGTGCCGCGGGATGCTTCTCCGGCATCACATTCCACATTCGTGGAAGCAGCTTGCACATCACGTCCAGCCTCACTTTTAAGGAAACGGCGACTTTTCCTCCAGCTATTTTCAAGTGAAAAGCAAATCCAGCCAGATCAGGAATAACGGCCGCAATCTGACTGCAGAGGTAGGCTCTCAATGTAGTGTCAGTGCTTTGCACTTTGCCTAACGACGGCAGCAGGAACATCCATCCCTCAGACATCACCAGAAGGGCAGGATTTTCTAGTTCCTGGCTTATTGTTTCATGGATTGTGCAGTTCTGGTAGGTACCTGGAGCTTCAGTGTTTCTGCTACATGGGTTAAAGTGCTACGGGATGAAAATCTGCTGTTTCTGATGCAAAATGAAAAAGAAGCTGGAGGCAAAGACTAGTCATAAGGAGGAGTCGCTTTGCAGCGTGGGGTGGAGCTACGGAATGTGTTAGTGTCTGGGATCACGCTGATTAGAGGCGTTCAGCAAAGAAAAGAGCTGACTTTTTAGTATTTTAGCAGCAAAACGTTCCCCAGTATGTACATCTTGATTGTTTTATACAACGAACACAACGACCCAACTATTCCCTGTGCAAATTGCACATACATTTGTATATGTTCACACAGTAAACCATAGAAACGCACTGGCTCTGATGGCTACTCGCTGCGCACAGACACATGCGGATCTACTTAGTGGGGGACGAAGGCGACTCCTCCGTGAGCAGCGTCCTGGTGACACTTACCGTTCTGCCACAGGCCAGGAAGGAGACCCCCAGGGCGATCAGACACAGCCAGGTCTGCAAAAGAGGAAGGGGCCGGAGATCACGAACAGCGCAACACGTTACGGAGACCGTCCCAAGCTCAGCACAGAGCAGATCCTCAAGCAAATCTGGCCTTGAAAGCCTCAGTTTCCCCATCTGCTCTGTGGCAGGACACTTTAGTTACTGTAAAATGTGACCATGTTAATATAATGGCAGCTCCTGGGAAAACAAATCCATTGACTTATCCCACCACCGAGGATGCTCTGCTCAATAGTTACTAATGGCCTCCTATTACTATTAGTAATAGTTACTAATGTGGCCTCCCCTGGAGGCCACGGGAGACCCAGACGTACCAAATAGGCCACGAAGGACAGGTAGACGACGCTGAGAATCGCAGCGCCGATGTACAGAGCCAGGTGGTTGAGGGCCATGACGTAGGCCACCACGAAGTACATGTTGATGCAGCAGACCAAAAGGATCACGCCGCCGCCGCCGATCTTCCAGAACCTGCGGGCAAAGCCGGAGCGCGCGGGGTGAGGCGGAGCGGCCTCCGGATTCCCCCTCTCGCATCCGGATGGTCCCAGGCCACGAGGGAAATGGAATGCGTGCCCGGGAAGCAGCAACACGTCTGCTCCCGCCTGCACGAGGCTCCCTTTGTACTCACAATCCATTGGCGAAATCATTCATGACGCTGGGCAGGCTGGTGAATGTCAGGACAGGGATCAAAGCGAAAGGAAGCTGGAATATCAACAAAATATGGAAGAATGAAAAGTGGAAATTGTTCTGATCGTATCAGCCCAGACAAACCACCAAGGCGTGTTTGTATCTGAGAGCGTTTCCCCACTGCTATTGTAAAGGGAGTTCAAGGAACTTCCCTAGCTGGAAGGAGGGAGCAATTTCAAGCCATGGCTGATCCCTTCCACCTCCTGGCAGGGGATCAAAGGGTCCCAACAACAACTTGCTCTGCTCAGCTGCTCCTGCAGCCCCTGGGGTGAAATATCCAGCGCTACACGGCTTTCTGGGAGGCCCAACCGCTCACCTGGAGGCTCATGAGGACGTTGAGGAAGTCATTCATGCCAGTCAGGTGCTCCACGTCCTGAAAGATGGCAACGAGCAGCGTGGGGGTGATGGCGATGGAGCGGGTCAGCAGCACGCGGGCGAAACGGGACCACCGCAGGTTCAGGAAGCCCTGCGGAAAAACCAGGGGGTGCTGCATGAAAACAGCACCGAGGCTTCAAGTGCAGCAGGGGGAGAGGGATCAAGGGACGATTAAAAGCTGATTTGCTTGAAAAATGCCTAAAAGAGCTTGCTGGAACTTCCAGTAGGAGCTCAGTGCCCAAGGCAGGGGCTATAACACATAGTATCTTTAAAGGCTTGGGAACAGAGGGGAGCAGATGCAGAGCCACAGGAAGCTGTTACCTCCATGACAAACTGCCCGGAATATGTCCCTGTCATCGTTGAGCTCTGGCCTGCAGCGAGGATCCCGATTGCCCAGATATAGAGAGCGGCGGGGCCGAAGTAACATCCCAGAACAACGCCCTGGAAAAGAGAATTTCCAGCTCACGTCGGTCCAATCCCACATCCGAGAGCTCGGGCACAAGAGCGGGCAGGTTCCCTCATGGCCAGCTCTTCCAACCAGCTTATTCACGGACACGGAGTTGAAAGAGAAGGAATGACCCCTTCGGAGGGAGGAAGGAGCATTCCCCGTGTCTGCAGACGATGGGGATCTCACTCTTAGGAAGATCCAGGAGGGAAGCAAGGACAAACTTCGTAATGGCCAAGCTAATCACGCAGCGGAATAGGTGGCCAGGGAATCCCTGAGGACACATTAGATGTAGTGAGATTAGCAAAGGGATAATTTGGGCTGGGCAAAGGGATCCCGAAGGATCTCAAGGAGCTCCTGAAGGCTCCTCCAGCTCTATCTCTGCTTTCCTACTACGAGTCCCGACCTTCAGCAGTCCCTGTTTACCCCAAGGGACAGAGCTGTCACCGTTCAGGATGCAGAGCTGCCCAGCGGGTCACTCACCCCCTTGTAGATATCCACTTCCAGCGTCCGGTTGTCGCTCGGGAACAGCGAGGAATGGGGGCTGCTGGCGTTGACACACACGGCGCTCTGCAACGACACGCAGCGCCGCGAGGCTCGACTCGCTCAGCCCCAGCGAGCAAACCGAGCACTGCAAGCAAAACCAGCAAGTGCTGCAGGCCACAAGGCACCGGATTCCTCTTCGGGCTGCTTTAAGTGGGAAGAGTCAACACCCTTTCCCTATTTCCTCCTTTCCAAAGAGGATACATTTTCCCCTTGACGTCTGATGAGTCTCAGATCTGTGCTGGTCAGCTGAGACAGTGCCCCATGATCGAGTGTCAGCCCAAACCCACATCCCAAAGAGCGACGTCGCAGCTCCACGCAGCAACTCACCACGTCCTCATTGGTCTTGTCAAAGAAAGCCTCAGCAAAGACGGACACAACGAAGATGTTAATGATGAAGGAGACGAAGAGAGCTATGCAGGACTCGATGAAGAAATATTTATTGGCTTCTTGCACTTCCCTCTTGTTTGAACGATTCACCTGCCGGGACTGGAAAGGAGAGGGTCACAGTAGCAGGTTTGAGAAATGGGAATTACTGTATTATTTACGGCTGCAAATATTGACAGTGGGACATGGGACACAGAGAAAAACCTCATCTGAAGAGCAAGCAATGCCCTGGAGTCTGAAACGCAGCTGATTTCATTAGCAGGCCCATGCTAGCCAGGAGATGGACATTCCTGCTCCCGTATCCGCAAACAAGGAACACGTGTCCCAAGGGACTCACAACTAACCCTGTGCCAGGGACTCAAGTGGCCTTTCTGAGGGGTTTGCTATGTTCCCAGTGAAGTAAATGCTTAAAGGAGGCTCCAAAACGCCCATGGCTGGGGCTGTTCGAGCCTTCCAGACACCCGTGAGCCCAGTGCAGAACCCAGTGCACGTTTTTTGTGTGAATTTAAGCAGCTGCTTACCTTGACGAGCGCAGAGTGCAGGTACATGTTGTGGGGCATGATAACAGCGCCCACGATGCCCACGGCCTGCTCCAGCTGCGCCGTGCCGCAGTTCTGGCAGTACGGGACGAAGAGCCCCTTCAGCAGGCTCCCCTGGTCTGGTTTTACTGTAACATACTGGACACAGAGACAAAATTACCCATTTCAGCCTGACATGCAGCACACAGCAGCTCCGAGCACCCGTTTGAAGATGCCCAAGAGCCAAAACGTGGCCACTTTGGAAACAACAAGACCACAGCGGGGCACTTGCCCCTCATTTAATGAAAGAGGGGTTGGTTCAGTGCAGAGCAGACACAGTTGGTGCCCGTGTCCAGCCTCGAGAGGTGACACTCAGCACCAGTGTGTCATTCAGAAAGCCACAAATCATTCAGAAAGCCACAAGTCAGAACCCTGGCCCTCATTTCAGTCACAAGGGGCTGGCTCAGTGGGTTCGTGCTGTCCACAAAATGAAATTGTCCCCAGGCAGCTCTGGGGGGAACCAGAGAGATCCAGTGACGGTACCTCGTATCCAAACGTAATAGCCATGATGGTGATCAGGAAGCCAAAGAACGCTTCCAGCTTTCGCAAGCCTGCAAAAAGAAAAACGTCCTCAGCAACCTCCAGGCAAAGCTGCACCTCTGATATTCTTGTCAAAAATGGAAGGAAAAAGGAGAAATTACCGTATTTGTCCAGGAAGAGAAACACGAATGTGTCAGCAATGGTGATGAGCACGCCACCCCACAGCGGGATCCTGGGGGGACACCGGAGCAGGCATTAACTTCCAGGACACTTTGACCTCCCCTTCTAGGCACACGAAGGCCCCAATCTCCTCCTAATGAGCGTTTGTTTGGGAATGGGACCGCATTGTTCAAGGGTTTGTTTGCAGTCTGACAAGACGTTTGTCTACATGGGGCAAGGGACCATAGGTTTATTTTCTCTACAAACAGCTCTGATAAGGGTTTTCTCCCTGAAACTAGAAAGCAAGTCACATGCCCACACTGAGAGTGACAGCAGGGACTTTAGTTTAGTAACTGGTGGGGACAAAACTCTACCTTCCCGCTGGGTTTTCCTTTCCAAGCTTCCTGCTCAAAGAGAATATCTTTCTGGCAGCCTTTACTGGGAATATAAGATTTGCCAGGAAGGCTGCAGTCTGATTTTGGTGCATCCTGAAGCATAACTCAGCCACCCACAGTTCCCTCTTAGCAAAATAAAGGCACCAAAGGCCGAGTGATTCAAGACGAATACGGCTTGGCTTAGATGAATCACCCTCCACAAAGTGCTTATTTCATAAATTTATAGGAAATAAATGAACATATTTGGTGCCCACAGCGTCACTTTCTTAATCCTAAAATATACCAGTTTCCTGCTTGCCTCTGACGACAAATCCAACTTACTTCCCCATAGACAAGAGGTTCAGGGCAATTGCTGAGCCAATGACTTCTTGCATGTCGGATCCGATGATAGCGAGCTCGACCATCAGCCACAGGATGATCCGAGGGACCTAGAGGTACAAAAACCCCAAGACCACTAAGAAAGAGGGGAAAACTCCTCTCCCTGTAATCTCCTACAGAAGGATGTGATTGTGGATGATTACACACTGAGGAATGGTCTCTTTTGCTGTTGCGACATCAAATTAGTGGAAAATGGTTGAAAATTGCCATTTTATGTCTGTTCCAGGGCAGAAATACGGGTTACCTGCTAGATTTCCCCCACCTGGGCCACGGATCCCTCCCCACTCCCAGGGCCTTTCAATGCTGCCCGCTCCGTGGGGGAGCACAGGGGCTGTGACCGGTGTCCGGGGAGTCCCCGCGCGGGTGTCACCCACCTTGGGGTACTGCCGGTGACAGACTTCGGCGAGGTGTAGCCCTGTCACCACGCCGAGCCGGGCCGCCAGCCGCTGCAGCAGCAGCCCGATGAGCGTGGCCAGCAGCAGCACCCACAGCAGCTGAGGGAGACGGGGAGACAGCAGTGGGTGCCCTGGGGACACACGCAGGGTCCCCCAGGGCACACGAGAGTCGCGCTCGGTCTTGTCACAGAGCAGCCACGACGGGGCCTTTGGTGCCCTCAAGCACAGGGCAGCACTAGGGGTAGGAGGGCTGCACTTGGGGTGTTTTGTCTGCTTAGAATCATAGAATCATAGGATCATGGAATGCTGAAGGTTGGAAGGGACCTCTCGAGGTCACCTAGTCCAACCCCCTGCACACGCAGGGTCACCTAGAGCACGTGGCACAGGGCTGCGTCCAAGCGGGTTTGAAGATCTCCAGAAAAGGAGACTCCACAACCTCTCTGGGCAGCCTGTTCCAGTGCTCTGGCACCCTCATTGCCAATAAATTTTTCCGTAAGTTCCTGTGGAACTTTTGGTGCTTCAGTTTGTGGCCGTTTCCTCTACTTCTGTCGGTGCCACCAGTGCAAAGAGGCCGCCCCATCCTCCTCACTGCCTCCCTTGAGGTACTTCTAGACACTGCTCAGGTCCCCTCTCAGCCTTCTCTTCTCCAGCTGAACAGGCCCAGCTCCCTCAGCCTCTCCTCATAGGGCAGATGTTCCAGGCCCCTGATCATCCTCGTAGCCCTGCGCTGGCCTCTCTCCAGCAGCTCCACATCCTCTTATACTCTTATACTTCTCCACTGACCTTAAATCCTGCGACAGCCCCGGACTGTAAATCCGACTCGATGTTGCCTGGGTCCAGGTAGGCGATGCTCATGAGGAAGCCCGGCCCCGTGAAGGCCCAGAGCTTGCGGAAGCTAAAGCAGGAGTGCTTGGGAAGGGGAGAGAGGAGCGGGAGGTGAGAACCCACGGGAGCCCCCAACCCTCCTTATCCATCCCCAAAAACCACCCGATACACCAAGTGCCAAAGGACTGCCAGTTTCTACTCATTTTTCCACAGAAAGGAGCCCTGGGGTGATCAGTCCTAAATCTACGGCAATTCCTTTACTTTGGGACAGCCAAGGCAACAATCAGCTCCACCACGGCGGGAGCTGAAGCCTCCTTTGCCTGCTTTGAGGTGAGAAGAGCACCTATATATTGAACTTAAAGCGCTCCAAGAGGACAGTCCCCCCCAGGGCTGCTACAGGGGCCAGTTAGGTCTTGATAAGGGATCAAAGAGCGACCGTCCCCTCCCCTGGGGCTACACACAAGGAATGTCTTTGCTCTTTGGCCAGGTTTGTCACCTGCTTTGTAGAAGAGAAATTACAAATGGGGAATCAGGACCATGGATTCAGCCCCTTCTCTCCCAGATCTGCACCCACTGGAGCAAGACGGCCTTTCCACCCTTCCCAGTCTCCACAGAAGGGGAAGCAGCACCCAAGGGAATTACTCACACGGGTGCCAAACGCGTTCGGATTTTCCCATTGGATGAGCTGGCTACACTTACCGTTTCATCCTCGGGAATCGGGATCTTGCTGTCGAAGTAGGTGGTAAAGGGCTCTTCAGAGGAGGCGTCTGGAGGCTGCAGGGGGTTCATGCTGCTGGAAATTGTGCTGACAGCCTCCCCGTTTTCCCCAGAGGCATCTTCTGGAGGGATGAGAAAGGAGAAAAGCAGCAAGGAGTTACTATGAGGCTCTCTGGAAAGACACAAAAACTGGGGAGATGCCCGGCAAGACCCACAGGCAAAGCGAAAGAGCGCGTCTGGCTTCACAATTAACACCAGCCAAGCTATTTTTGAGAAATAAACACGTGAAAATAACACATAAAACGGCCCCAGGGGCCTCGTGCAGACTGGGTTGCCTGAACTCTCCCTGTTTTGCACAAGGAGGGCAGACCGGGCGAGCTGGCAGCTCATTTGGATTTGCTTTGAAATGCAGCCCCGTGGCATTAACCTAATGATTAACTGCAAGGCAAATCCAAAGGGAGACGACGTGTCCACTTCTCCACGACCACAGGGAGCCTCCCCGGAGCCGGCCGGGAGAAACGGGTGTCTGAGGAGGCCGGGTAGGTCCGGGAAGGATCCGCTCCGGGGAGGATCCGCGGAAAGCACAAGGCAGCATTTGTTTGGAAGCAGGTGACGAGCAGGAGACCAGCCGATAATCCTGCCTTCTCCTAAAGCATGGGAGGAACGGGGAGAGAGCCAGCCAATTTCAGGACAGTTTCTAAATTCCGCTCGTGAGGAAGACGCGTGGGGTTAGTCCGGCGACGAAGGCACAAGGAGCCCGATGCAGAACTAGACACACAAGCTATATGTAAAGACAAACCCTGGGTGACTCCTGGGGACAGGCAATACTCACTGCGGCTGCCCACGCGGGGCATCTCGCCCTCGGAGCTGGAGAGCAGCGCGTGGCCCGAGGCTCGGCCGGGACAGCGGCACTAAGGGCAAGGCCGGTGCTTTTGCCAAGTTTCCTGTTGCATCATCAGGGCAAACTGAAGCCGGCGGCTCCTCCTCTTCCCTGCCTCCCAAATAACCCCCCCGCCTCCCGGCGGAGCCGTTTCCACGCGGATCTGGAGCTGCCTGTGCGCGTGCAGGGCCGGAGAGGGATCTCACCACACAAGACCAGCCTGCTCGTCTAGTTAAGCAGGGCTTTGAGCTGCAGGAACCGTAAATCTATCACTGAGGTCACTTGAGAAGCGTGGGGCTTTGTGGCCACTCAGATTCAGCCTATGGGAGAGCAAACCTTGAATTCCTAGGGCGGTTTTTGCAGAACAAGGGAGTAAATCAGATGGAAAGGAAGGTCGATGTGTCGGAGCAAAGCCGGCCTTACCGTAGGACGCTTTCCGCTCCGCTCCGGGCCCCATCGTGGAATCCTTCCCGTGGCTGGGAAACTGGTTTAAATTGGCCACGTTGGCTGCAGAGGAGAGAGGGAAGGGTTTGGTTACCGGAATGTTTCAAGGAGAATAACAACCTGCAAGAGGGATGAGAGAATCAACAGCCACCGGCAGGGACAGAGCTGCTTCCACAGGCCCTTCCCAGCTTCCAGACCAAGGAGGAGAGTCCTTGGCCTGGAACCTGCCTGGAAACTCCAGTTGCCACAACATGGAAAGGAAGTTTTGCAGGCTCCTCCGCTTGGGACACGGCGTGTTGGGAAACTCCAGCCAGAGGAACAAGAGTGGAATTTCCTCAATGTGTCAAAAATTTCACAGCATCCTCCCCCTGGGCACGATCAACGGCCGATGTCTCTTCTAAGAGATGATTCAACTCTTTCATCATGGTGAAAGGGTCTAATTTAGGGCTAATCAGAGCCCATTTTTAGGTCTAATCCATGCAGAATGAAACAGGGATCTGCTACGGGACTTTGGATCTCATCCCCCAGGCTTTAAGCAGTCAACCCCTCGAAGCCGTCAAGGACGAGGCAAAGCACCCTATATACATTTGGGATGTAAAGCCCTCAGGCTCCATCAAAGCCCATTACACATTAACGAGGGGTTTCTTATATCAGCCCAGTGACTCTCCACGAAGATATGAGAGGAAAACATCAGCTGGGAATTTAAGTGACGTGAACCAACCTGGGGGTTTTAAAGATAAATTCGCTGATTCCCTAATGAGCCAACGTCCATTAAGGTGGTCCGTAACGAAGCCGGCACGATAAGCTCACGCAGGAAGGACACGAGCGCAACTGGTATTTACCTACCCAAACCCACTTGAGGATTTTCAAGGGTTGATCCTTGAGCAAAAGGTTAATAAAGATTGAGAGCCCCAGGGTGTCCCTAAGCCATTGGATTTCCTGCCTCTCGCTCGGGCACCGTTTCCCATGAGTTTAGTGGCATGTGACCCAGGACGAGGCAGGATGGCGGGTGACACCGCTCCATGCTTGGGATGCACCAGCACCCCCAAAACCCCCATCCCAAAGAGGCTTTAACCACCACCAAACCCCTCTGTGCAAACACACGAGGCCTCTTGCACGGCCACAACCACAAGGCTGCAGCAAAACTTATCTATCCACGCGACGGTTGGGCACTTACCCTGGTTTATTTCCTCCTCAGCTCAAGCACAGACCTAGGGGCTTTAAAAACCTAAGTTTTTAAAGTAAAAAATATAAAATAAATACAACCATAAGTTGTATTTTCCGAGAGCCAGCCCTGTGGACAGGAGCAACCTCAGCAGCGAGATCCAAGCAGCAGCCGCTTCCATTAGGAAGGCAAAGGGAAGATCACAGGGTAAATACCCGGTGCAGCGCCCGGAATATCGCCCTGCAAAAGGCGTTTTGGCCCAGGTGTGCACGGAATGGGCCCCTATTTTGGCCCACAGGCTCTCCCAGCAAATGAGCTCCCGGCAAACGAGCTCCCGGCACGCTCCTTCGCCGGCGTTCCGGCCACATGGGCCCTTCTCCCACACAATTCCAACAAAAGCTGCCACTGCCCGGGAATCCAGGCGGGAATATTCTATTTCATGGACTTCCAGGCTCGCTCGGAGGACAGAACTGGAACGTTGCTAAGGGAACTAAAGCAAAAATACATCCGAGGAATGCTGCTTTAGGAAGATGCTGCCCCTGCTCTCCTACAGTGGCAGGTGGAGGAAATTATAGGACTTGCTGGACATGGAAGGAAGGGATTTATCCTTCCTTCTCTCCATATCCTCTGTGAACATCTTCAGGCAGTTCCTTACAGAGAACAAGAGCCTTATGGGCGTCCCGAGGCCACGTCGAGGCAGAGCACCTGCAATTACAGCCTGAATTCACTCTTAAACAGGACACCCGAGCTCCCACGCGGAAACATTCCTTGGAATAAATCAAAAGGACAAGAACGGATTACTGAGAGGCCACTCTAACCCAAAAAACAAACACACTAGTCCTGTTCTCTAGATATTAAATGGCTAAGCAGCAGATAACAGAGCATTCTGTCGCATGCGGCGCAGCTTTTTCTTGCTGAAAAACGTGCATTTTAGTCCAAGGGGCCTGCAGGGAACGTCGCTATCCGTGGCTCCTGGAGCGGCTTGGAGGGGACCGTGTAGCACGGCCTGGCCCCTCCGTCTGTATCTCGCACTCGTGACCAAGGACAGAAGCAAAATAAGTAAAAATAGGGCTGTAAACACCGCAAGGCAGCTCGCCTGGCCGGCTCCGAAATTGCTTTGACGAGCCGGCTCCCTGCTAATTGCTCCCCTCTTACGGTACAGTCCGGGTCACCTATTTGGCCCGGGTGAAGGCAAATTTCAACCTACGCCAAGTGCCAGGACGCCCAGCCCTGTAGCTGCGATCCCAACCGCTCGGGTCTGGAAACAGGGAGCGATTTATTTATTTGCTTTCGGGATGTGGAAGAACAATACGTGGGAAGGAACGACCTGAAAGGAAGGAGACTCTCCTACAGAGCAGGCTGGGATCGGAAGGGTCCTGGATTGAAGAGCACGGCTCTTGGCTGCTCCCAATGGCTCTTTCCTGGGTTTTGTGTGCGCGGAAGGAGAGGCAGGATGTTGGTGCACACCTGAGACTTGAAGTATTATTGCAACACAGGATTAAAAAACAACGGCCATTTGAAATGTCCCCTGCAGAGCGAGGGGAGACGGGGTCCGGCTTCGCGGCGGGCGCTGCCGGCCTCGGCGTTCCCTGCTCCTCCCGAGGGAAACGCCGGAGTTTGGACCCGGCTGCGGCTCTGCGGTGATAACAGGGTGCCAAATACGCGGCCTGGATCCCCCTGGTCCTGCCTCCCTCCAGGGCTTGGGCCTGGGATAGGGTTTTCTCTGCCACACGCCCGGGTGCAGCAGGATCGGACACATCCAGGACAGGGCGCCTGGAAGGCCCGACACAACCCACGAAACTGCATTTTGGAAGGAAACAGCAAGCGGAGCCGGGAGCTGAAAAGCAGGGGTGACCTGGGCCATGGGGTGGCTCCAATCATACCCGGAGCGGCTGCTACGGCGCAAAACACGGTCTCTAGGGCTTGATTTAAAGAAAAACAGCAAGGAGCTTACCCCAGGGCAGAGGATTAAAGCGGGCGGCGCGGGGATCCCGGGCCCGGCGCTGCTCGGACACAGCCCGGGTCAGACCGGGCCGGTTCCGGGGCGCCCGGACCGCGATGTGGAGCGCAGGTTCGGCAAGGACCGGGCTGGTGGGGCCGGGGACACCCAAGGTCACCAAGTGCCCGGGCAAGGGGTGGCCGTGACACCCCCCCTTGCCCAGCCAGGGAGCCCCCAGCACCCACCGGAGCCGGGGGACGGGGGGGGCAGCACTCGCCTCGTTGTATGAGAGATTCCCCCCCTCCCCAGCACTCACGGGAGTGTGAGGGACCCCCCCCCAGCACTCACCGGAGTGCGTGTCCGTGTGGGAGGGACCCACCTCCCCGCGCCCCCGGGTGCCGGGGACCTCCCCCCCGAGAGCCCTCCCCGCTCACCGCGTCCGCTGCCCCCGGCCGGCCCCGCCGCCGCCGCCGCCTCATGCCCCGGCTGCGGCCCGCGCTGCCGCCGGGCGCGCTCCGCTCGGCTCCAATCGGCTCCGCTCGGGATCGCTCGGGACCGGGCACCTCGCTCGGCTCCTCTCGGCTTTTCTCGGCTGCGCTCGCGGCCGTTCGGGTTCGCTTGGCTCCTCTCGGCTTTTCTCGGCTGCGCTCGCGGCCGTTCGGGTTCGCTCGGGTCCGGG